>NC_041391.1:188877026-188908431 GCF_002162155.2 Triticum dicoccoides | reverse complement strand
TGGCGGGGGCGGCGCCGGGCGGCGAGGGCGGGGGCGGCGCAGGGCGGAGGGGGAAGGGGTGGTGGCGCGGGTGGCACCGGGCGACGGGTGCGGTGCGGTGGGTGTGGATCAATGTGGGCATCGGGGAGGAGAGATGGAGGAATAGAGAGAGTAACGGGTGGGGGGGGGCTCGGCCGTTAGTTAGGTTAGCCTTTGCCGTCCGCCATGCCTTTGTCGTCCGCCGTGCCTTTGTCGTCCGCTTTTGTTTTATCTTTGTCGTCTGCTGCGGACGGCAAAGAAGGGGGACATTAAGTTTTCCCGTTAGCGGGTGCCACCTCCCACTTTGCCGTCATCTAGCGGACGACAAAGATTCTTTGTCGTCCGCTAGCTGACGGCAAAGAGTTGGCTGATGGCAAAGACCTTCTTTACCGTCAGCCCTTTCTTTGCCGTCTGCTTTTTGGTAGCTGATGGCAAAGAGCTTCTTTGCCGTACGCCAGCAGACGACAAAGATCTGGCAGATGGCAAAGTAGCTGATTCCAGTAGTGTGATATATTATGATGATAAGTTGTTAATGATATTATGATGATGATGATGATGATTATGATGATAAGTTATTATGTCATTGGGTGAAAGAACCGTGGATTAGTTTCAAATGGATGGATCCAAAGTGACCATTGGTTACTTTGGATCCATGCACTTGAAACTAATCCAAGGTTCTTTCACCTAGTGATTTAATAACTCATTATAATGTAAAAACAATCTCTAAATTGCTACTGTATGAAATTTTTTATAAAGGTGTATGAATACTTCAAAAGAAATAGAATACAGAATAATAGTAGTAGCGGTTGTTTTCGAAAGCGCTACTAGTAATTAGCAGCAGTGGTTGTTTTGGAAAGCGCTACTACTAAGTAGATATAGCAGTAGCGAGTGCCAGTAGGCGATACTGCTAAGCTTTAGCTATAGCACTGTATCAATAGCGCGCTTACCCGTGCTACTGATAGGCCAAAAACCAGCGCTACTGCTAGGCTTTTCCCTAGTAGTGTTCGTTTGTTCGCTGCCATTAGTGACTCTTTGTTGCATGTTCACGGATTGTTATATGATCCAATTATGTTATTATTGTTGAGAGAACTTGCACTAGTGTAAGTATGAACCCTAGGCCTTGTTTCGAAGCATTGCAATACCATTTATGCTCTAATTTCATATTACAAAAACCTATATCTACCATCCATATTGCACTTGTATCACCATCTCCTCGCCGAACTAGTGCACCTATACAATTTACCATTGTATTGGGTGTGTTGGGGACACAAGAGACTCTTTGTTATTTGGTTGCAGGGTTGTTTGAGAGAGGCCATCTTCATCCTACGCCTCCCATGAATTGATAAACCTTAGGTCATCCACTTGAGGGAAATTTGCTACTGTCCTACAAACCTCTGCACTTAGAGGCCCAACATCGTCTACAAGAAGAAGGTTGCGTAGTAGACATCAGGAACACTCATTCCAAATCGTCTAACTTCCTGGCCGGTCACCCATCCTCTCACTACTCTAGCCTAAGCATGCTTAACTTCTGAGTTGTATTTCCCTAGTTTCCAAGTCTGCACTTATTGTTTTCCTAACAATAGTAAGATGTCAATCCTATTAACCCTTAGGTCTTGATGTCACATGATTTAATTTTTTGAATTCCAAACAATTGTTAAAATAAAATAAGTAATAATAATATTGAATTTCAATGAAAATAAAATAAGTAATAATATCATTTTATTCATTTTTTTCCATTTATTCATTTAAACTGGCATAATTAATATCTTTAAATTTGTAAATCAAAATTTGACAAATAATATATCCATTAGTATTCGAAAAATGTGAGAAATCCAAATATGACATCATTAATTTTTGGGCCATTTGCATTTCTGTCCCTAACTCAAACCACCTACTCTGATTTGCCCCTAACTGCGAAGCCTACTCAAATTTGCCCCTCTGCCGTTAAGTGACCTTACGGAAATGCCCTTCCGTTTCGTTTCCGTCTGGTCAAAGGGGTTTGACCGTCTATGAGGCGTTTGTTGGACATTTTTACCCCTAAAAAACATAAATTAAAGAGAAGAGAGTGCTTACCTTTTGGCCCAAGTGCAATGTGCACTTCTGCCCATGTGCATAGTGCCAGGCCCACCCATCTCCCCCAATCGTCGTCTTCCTCAGCTCATCGACTGCACACGCCGGCGCGCGCCACCATCGCCCATTGTTCGACAGCTTTCCACTATAGTAGCTCGAGCAGTTCTACTTAACGACGCCTACAGGCCCCTGGACAACCCTAGCTAACTTTCCCTCCCATCCCCCGCTCGCTCTCCTCCCTGATGTCTGCTATAACTACGTCGGTATTTCCCCAAAGAGGAAGGGATGATGCAGTATAGCGACGGTATTTCCCTCAGTGATGAGACCAAGGTTATCGAACCAGTAGGAAAACCTCCTCACACCACGTAAACAACACTTTCACACAAATAACAAATGCTCGCAACCCAACGTGTTAAAGGGGTTGTCAATCCCTTTCGGGTACGGCGCCTCAAGTAGGCAAATAACATGAGGTAAAAAGTGGTAGATAGGATAAATAGATCACTGAACAAATAAATTGCAGCAAGGGTATTTTTATATTCTTGGTTTAATAGATCTGAAAATAAATGCAAGAGAAAATAGATCGCAACGGCAAATATGATGAAAAGAGACCCGGGGGCCGTAGGTTTCACTAGTGGCTTCTCTCGAGAAAAATAGCAAATGGTGGGAAAACAATTACTGTTGGGCAATTGATAGAACTTCAAATAATCATGACGATATCCAGGCAATAATCATTATATAGGCATCACCTCCAAGATTGGTAGACCGACTCCTGCCTGCATTTACTACTATTACTCCACACATCGACCGCTATCCAGCATCCATATAGTGTATTAAGTTCATGGAAAAATGGAGTAATGCAATAAGAACGATGACATGATGTAGACAAGATCCGTTTATCTATTGCGGCAGATATGGATCCCATCTTTTTATCCTTAGTAGCAACGATACATACATGTTGGCTCCCTTTCTGTTACTGGGATCAAGCACCGTAGGATCGAACCCACTATCGGGCTAATATCGGAGAAGAAATATCGGCGAAGAAATACGAGGCTATAAGTAATCACGCATATAAGAGATCAAAGAAACTCGAATAACTTTCATGGATATAAAAATATATAACTGATCATAAACTCGAAGTTCATCAGATCCCAACAAAAACACCGCAAAAAGACTTACATCATATGGATCTCCAAGAGACCACTGTATTGATAATCAAGAGAAAGAGGGAGAGGAAACCATCTAGCTACTAACTACGGACCCGTATGTCTACAAAGAACTACTCACGCATCATAGGAGAGGCACCAATGGAAGTGGTGAACCCCTCCATAACAGTGTCTGGATTGGATCTGATGGTTCTGGACTCTATGGCGGCTGGATCAATATTTCGTTGACTCCCCTAGGGTTCCTGGAATATTTGGGTATTTATAGAGCAAAGAGGCAGTTCGGGGGGCACCCGAGGTGGGCACAACCCCCAGGGCGCACCTGAGCCTCCTGGCACGCCCTGGTGAGTGCTGCTCCCCTCGAACAACCCCTCAAGTGCTTTCTTGGCCCATTGGCTTTCTTCTGGCCCAAAAAATCCTCCAGGAGTTGCATTGCATTTGGACTCCGTTTGATATTGATTTCATGCGATGTAAAAAACATGGAGAAAACAACTGGCACTGGACACTATGTCAATAGGCGAGTACCAAAAAATGTTATAAAATGACTATAAAATGATTGTAAAACATCCAAGAATGATAATATAACAGCATGGAACAATAAAAAATTATAGATACTTTGGAGACATATCAGCATCCCCAAGCTTAATTCCTACTCGTCCTCGAGTAGGTAAATGATAAAAATAGAATTTTTGATGTGGAATGATGCCTAACATGTTCATCACATTCTTTTCTTTATAGCATGGACATATGGAATTTTATATGATTCAAAGCAATAGTCTAGTTTTGACATGAAGACTTTAATACTCAAGCATACCAACAAGCAACCATGTCTTTCAAAATATCAACACTAAAGCAAGTTATCCCTAGCCCATCATGCTCAATCATTGATCCATTCATGAAACACACTCGAATATTAGCTACACCCAATGCTAAAATACGATCATAGTGCCCCTTAGTTGGTGCTTTATAAGAGAAGATGGAGACTCGAATTCAAAACAAAAATTGCTAAGTAAAAGAAAGGCCCTTCGTGGAGGGAAGTAGGGACTTGTAGAGGTGCCAGAGCTCAAAGCTTAAATTGAGAGATAAAATTATTTTTGAGAGGCATACTTTTCCTACCAACAAAAATGACTTGGAGCATCCAACACTTTCCATGCTAGATACATCATAGGCGGTTCCCAAACAGAAAATAAAGTTTATTCCTTTTTCCACCATAACTTTCACTTTCCATGGCTAGCCGTATCCACTGGTGCCCTCCATACCAACACTTTCCAAGGAATTTATTATTTGACCACTTTAAGTAAATTCATTTTTCATTTCGGGACTGGGCATCCCTAATACCTTTGTCGTACTCTCATGCAATGACAAGTGAATAAACACTCATCGTGAGAATAACACATCTAGCATGGAAAATATTGGCTACCCTTTACCGCCTCGCGAGTAGTAGTGCACACAAAAAAGAAATTTATTTTGAACATTAGAGATGGCACATGCAAATTTGCTTAGAACGGCAAGGAAGTACCGCATATAGGTAGGTATAGTGGACTGATATGGCAAAACTGGTTTAATGGGTTTTGGTTGCACAAGTAGTGATCATACTTAGTGCAAAATGAAGGCTAGCAAAAAGATTGAGAAGCGACCAACCAAAAAGCGAAAAATCTCGTACCCAAGCATTAAACATAAGTAACATCGAATAATGCACCATAAGTAGGATATAAATTTCATTGCATAACTATTGACTTTCATGCTTGCATAGGGAATCACAAACCTTAACATCAATATTCTTACTAAAGCACAGTTACTCATCAACATGACTCACATATCATATCATCATATATCAAAACCATTACTAAGAATCAAGTTTATTTTGTCCAATGATCTTCATGAAAGTTTTATTATATCCTCCTTGCATATCTATCACTTTGGGACTATTTTCATATGTTTCTTTTGATAAGCTCAAACAAATATAAGTGAAGATCATGAGCATAATTTTCTTTATTTCTCTCAAAATAATCTAAGTGAAGCAAGAGAGTATTTCTTAAAATTTTACTAAATCCCAAATAAGTCTAAGTGAATCATGAGAGCGTTTCTTCAAAATTAACAAAGCACACCATGCTCCAAAAGATGTAAGTGAAGTACTAGAGCAAGTCCATGACCCTAAAAATTTAAGTGAAGCATAGGAGCAAGCATAGCATAATTTTTGGCTCTCTTAAAAGGGTGGGTCCAGCAAGGATTAAACACTTTAAACACAAAGCAAAACAAGCGAAGACTCATATCATACAAGACGCTCCAAGAAAAACTCATATCATGTGACTAATAAAAATATAGTTTCAAGTAAAATACCGATGGTCGTTAGAAGAAAGCGGGGATGCCACTCGGGGGCATCCCCAAGCTTAGCTGCTTGCTACTTCTTTGAATACTATCTTGGGGTGCCTCGGGCATCCCCAATCTTAGCCATTTGCTTATCCTTATTCCTTCATCCAACGTAAGATAACCCAAAACTTGAAAACTTCAATCACACAAAACTCAAACAAAACCTTCATGAGATCCATTAGTATAAGAAACCAAACCACTACTATAAGTACTGTAGAAAACCTATTCTTATTTTGTTTTTGCATTATATCTAGTCTATTCCAACTTTTCTATGGCAAAAAGACATCAAAGAAAACCATAGAATCATCAAAACAAGCACACAACGCAAAGAAAACAGAATCTGTCAAAAACAGAACAGTCTGTAGCAATCCGAACATTTCGAAAACTTCTGTAACTCCAAGAATTATGAAATAAATTGGTGGACGTGAGGAATTTGTCTATTAATCCTCTACAAAAATAATCAACTTAAAAGCACTATTCAGTAAAAAATGACAACGAATCTCGTGACCACAAAAGTTTCTGTTTTTTTTCCAACAAGATCAATTAAACTTTCACCCAAGTTTTCCAAAGGCATTGCTTGGCACAAACACTAACTAAATCAAAAAAACACAATCATAACAGTAGAATAATTGTGCTAACACTCAATAACAGAAATAAAAAAGCAATTTTTTTATTCGGGTTGCCTCCCAACTAGCGCTATCGTTTTACGGCCCTAGCTAGGCATAACGCGTAGGATCTAAGTGTTGTCATCTTTGGTTCTAGATCCATAAGATGCCCTCATGATTGATTCATATGGTGGCCTAATTATTTTTCTAGGGAAGTGTTACATTCCATTCCTTAGCGGAAATTGAAATTTAATATTGCCTTCTTTCATATCAATCACGACACCAATAGTACGCAAAAACGGTCTACCAAGAATAATTGGAAAGACGGATTGCAATCAATATCAAGAACAATAAAATCTATGGGCACATAATTCCTATTTGCAAGAATATGAACATAATTGATTCTTCCCATAGGCTTTTTATAGTAGAATCTGCTAAGTGCAAATATAAAGAGCATTCTTCAATATCGGTAAGACCAAGCACATCACATAAAGATTTCGGAATTGTAGAAACACTAGCACCCAAGTCACATAAAGCAAAACACTCATAATTTTTAATCTTGACTTTGATAGTAGGTTCCCACTCATCATGCAATTTCCTAGGAATTGAAACTTCTAATTCCAACTTTTCTTCAAAAGCTTTGATCATGGCATCAACAATATGTTTAGTAAAAGCTTTATTTTGTTCATAAGCATGGGGTGAATTTATCATAGAATGGAACAAAGAAATACAATCAATCAAAGAGCAACTATCATAACTAAAGTCTTTGTAATCCAAAATAGTGGGCACATCACTAGTTAAAGTCTTGACCTCTTCAAACCCACTTTTATCATTTTTTTCAACAAGATTTTCACCCTCCGAATCATAGGGACGCCTTATAACTAAAGTTAACTCTTTTTCGTCAATCTTTTTCGTCAATCTTAAACTTACTAAACAAAGTATCAATAGAATAAACACCAATCACTTTAAGATCTTCATCACTTTTATGATAGTAATCACTTGAAAACGCTTTTTCTAACAATTCGCTTTTAGCTCTAAGCATAGTGGTTCTTTTCTTACTTTCATCCATAGAAACATAAAGAGCTTTAATTGATTCTTCAAATTTAGGCACACATTTTTTCATCTTGAGAGTTTCTACATCATGAGAAATTCTATCAACACTTCTAGACAAATCATCAATTTTACTCAACTTTTCTTCTATCAAAGTGTTGAAAGCTTTTTGCGTATTGATAAGTTCTTTAATATTGTTCTCAAGATTGGAGGTGTTTCTATTATTATTGTAGGTGGGATTACCATAGGAATTGCCATAATTATTAGAGGAATTACTAGGAAAAGGCCTAGGATTAAAATTACCTCTATAAGATTTGTTGTTGAAATTATTCCGCGAGACAAAATTCACATCTATGGCATCACCATTTTGCTCAATCAAAGTAGACAAAGGCACATCATTAAAATCAATAGCAGAACTTTTATTAGCAACCAACTTCATATGGGCATCAACTTTTTCACTCAAAGAATTTATTTCTTCTACCAAATTGATTCTTTTACTAGTAGTAGCACTTTTGGTATGCCATTGCGAATAATTTGCCATAATATTGTCTAGCAATTTAGTAGCTTCATCCAAAGTAATTTCCATAAAAGTGCCCTCGCGGCGGAATCTAAAAGATTATGAGAAACAAAATTCAGTCCCGCATTAAAGTTTTGTATGATCATCCAAAGATTTAACCCATGAGTTGGGCAATTTCTTAGCATCAATTTCATTCTTTCCCAAGATTGTGCAACATGCTCATGTTCAAGCTGCTTGAAATTCATGATTTGGGTTCTAAGGGAAATAATTTTTGCGGGCAGAAAATACTTAGTGATAAAAGCATCTTTGCACTTGTGTCGGATATCGGGTTCCGGCAAAACCCTTAAGGTTCGAACTCTGGGGTGCGTGCAAAGATCTTTCCCCTACCGATCCATGTCCGAACGCCTCACTGAGAATCTAAGCTACAACGATGAACAACACAAGGGACACAAGGTTTGTACTAGTTTGGGCCACCATTGTGGTGTAATACCCTACTCTAGTTTGTGGTGTGGTGGATTGCCTCAGGGGCTGATGATGAACAGTATAGAGGAAGAACAACCTCACGAGGGTTGTTCTTGTGGTGGTGCGTTTGGAGAGGAATTACCCCATCTCTATGGCTCTTGGTGAGATTCCGGTCTCGGATCCCTTCCTACTGTGGTGGCTAGCCCTATATATAGAGGCCCTGGTCCTCTTCCCAAATATTGAGCGGGAAGGGCGCCAACAACGGCCATTTTGAAGGGGAACATCTAGTACAAGTTATCCTGACTAAAGTTGGTCTTCGGCTGCCAAAGGCACTGGTGATGACGCTGCCTTAGGCTCCACGGTGACCTCCGTGCTGCTGCTCTACTGGTCTTGGTCTTGTTGCACCGGAATGGCAACCTTTGCTTGATGCCTCGGTACTCCGCGCCTGCGCTTGCCCCCTTTGCACCAAAGAGGAACAAGGACACTGCACAGGCCGGTGCCCGCCTGGTGCCCGCCTGGTATCGATCGTCATGGCCTGCGTCACGGGTACCTCGTGAGGTACCCCTGCCTTGATCTCTCGGCCTCCTCGCGAGCCTGCCTGGCAAGGCCGCTCCTGAGGAAGCCTTGTGTCGTCCGCCCCGCGAGGCTTGGCCCCTCGCGAGGGTCTTGAGCTTGAGCTGATGAAGATGGGCCGTACTGGACCACCACTTGAGACATGCCGTAGGCCGCAGGTAGGCAAGTCTGGGGACCCCCATTCCCAGAATGCCAACAGTAGCCCCCGGGCCCAAGGCGCGCTCGGACTTGGCTTAACAGAGAAGCGAAAGGGCAACTGCAGAGCGCCACGGGCCCCAACAGCCCGCGGCCTTGGGCACCGCGTGGTGGTTGATTGGACGTGGGCGTCTCCGCTTCCCCATGCTCCCCGCAACTGCCCGACTTGACAAGTCCCTGCATGCAAAAATGAGTCATGATTACCTGCGATCGTGGAGGCCAACGGTTAGCCACCTTTGGGCTATAAGTATGGAACGGCGTGATCCCTCGCAGTCTTGCTCCGCTTCTTCTTCCTTGCTCCTCCTCCATCTTGACTCCAATGGCGCCGATCAGCCCGTTCTCAGTCGAAGAGAAAGGATAGGCCTCCCGAGAGGGGCCCGACCCGCTCCCGCCGAAGAAGCGGCCAGTCCCCGGCCGCCGCGACGAGGTTTCTTGGCCGGAGACGTCGAGACCTTGGTACGAGCGGCCACCACCTGGGTTTCCGCTACCCTTGTATGCCCGGGCCGAGGGCCCTAGGGAAGAGGGCGCCAAGCGGCACCGCCCGCGCCGCCGGCGACGTCGACGAATCACGGCGGCGCGTGTTGTTGCTCCTGGAGTCCGTGCAGCGGACTCCTCTCGCGAGCTCGTGCTTCACGCCACCATGCCACCGAGCTCTTGGATTCTCCTTACTCCTTCTTTCGCCTTCGAGATGTTGCCGAGGGGGCCTCTCGAGCTCTGGCTACAACACGCCGACTGCGGCACCCCTGCGACCGGAGCGGAGGTTGAGGTCGTTGCTCCGGGCAAGGTCTACATGACCCGAGGTTAGGGCGAGATTGCCCGGGTCTGCCGAACAGGGGGCGCCTTCATGATTCATCTCGAATACGATGACGCCTCCTTGATGCTCTTCAAGGTATTCGACACGGAAGGACACCGGCTGGAGTGCTGCCCCAGGGTCGTCAGCCGGGGCATCGAAGTGGCGAGGACTAAGCCTGCCACCCGCTTCCCCAGCAGCTCTTCTGGCAGCAGCGGAGATGCCGGAGGGTCCAGTGACTCTTGCACTGTCCAAAGGTGACAGGGAGGCGGACCTGCCCTATCGGGGTGGTGGAACCGTCAGTGACTTCTAAGAAAGGCTTGGTTAGCTGAAGCTGATCGTACGACACTTGGAGATCGTTGAACGTCTTGACGGACAGAACGTTGAGTCCTGCGCCGCCATCGATGAGGGTCCTGGTGACCTGCACATTGCTGATAACTGGGGAGCAGAGCATTGGGAGGACACCGGCTATTGTTGCACACTTGAGTTGATCCGCCGAGCTGAATGTGATGGCGCACGCGGACCACCTGCGAGAGCGCGTGGCCTCGAGCTTGGGGAGGACTACATTCACCTCGCGAGCAAACTGCTTGAAGATGCACTGAGAGGCTGGGGCCTGGGCACCGCCCAGGATGCAAGGGATAACACATGGCTCCTGGAAGCCCCCAGCCCCCTCGTCCTGATGATGGTCGTCATTCCTTATTGGTGGTGGTGGAAGAGGAGGAAGGCATGCGTTGCCTTGTGGGCGATCCTCACGAGGCTGATCTCTCCAAGACCCCTCGCGAGGCTGGTCCTGCCAGTGGTCCTCGCGAGGGCGGTCACGCCACCCTTGGCGAGGGCCACAGGCGTCCGATCGTCCTCCACTTCTTCCTCCTCCTCGGCCTTAGCCCCGATCGTTGCGCTTGGGGCATCGACCGACACATACTTCTCGCACAGCTCTGAGCTCTTGGCATTCGTTGGTGTTGTGGGTGTGGAGGTCGTGGTACACGCAGTACCGACTGACCTTGGACGACTCCGGCTGGTCTCTACCATGCTTCGTGTCTGGCTCTGCTGCAAGCACAACTGCTCCTTTGCGGTTCACGTCTTTGGCCATGGCTTTCTTCTCTTCCGGACCTGCCGCGGGAAGCTCAAGAAGGGAGAGGCGTCCCTCGTTAGCCCTTGCGCACTTGCTCGCCAGGTTGAACAGCTCCAGAGACGTGCACAGATCTTCGTGGATCGCCAGTTCCTCCTTCATCTTGACATCACGGACGCCATCAGAGAACGCTGAGATGATGGCCTCCTCAGTTACCTTGGGAATCTTGAGCCGAGCGCTGCTGAAGCACTGGATGTACTTCTGCGGGGTCTCTCCGGGTTGCTGCGTGATGCGGCGCAAGTCACTCATGCCGGGGGCGATCGCGAGTGCCCTGGCAGTTGGCGATGAAGCGGGTGCACATCTCGTCCCAAAAGGAGATCGTGCCGGGAGGCAGGCTCAGGAGCCAGGTGCAGGCACCGTCCTTGAGCGCCATGGGGAACCAATTCGCCATGACTTTTTCGTCTCCCTTGGCCGCTTCGATGCCCAGCTCGTAGAGCTGCAAGAACTCCGCGGGGTCGGCAGTGCTGTCGTAGCGAGGCGGCAGATCTGGCTTGAACTTGCTCGGCCAGGCGGCACTGCGCAGGTCGGTGGTGAAGGCGCGGCAACCTGCGGTGGCCACCGGAGCTTTTTGTTGTCGTAGGGCTTGCTCCTGGGGTCCCCACGTGCCGCCGCCAGGGGCAGCGCGGGGTCTTGACGAGGTGGCATAGGGATGCGGTCATGGCGCGCCGGTGCAGGGAGCACGCAAGCACCTTCTTGGGGACGAAGGATTTCTTGGCAGCTCCTTTCTTGCCGCGCAGGCACCGGACACGGTGGGTCTCGTCCGGGGGCCGCGTGCCTTGGAGACAGGGCACCTTCTTGGGGAGGAGGTGGCGGAGGCACCTCCTGAGCTGCACCACCCGCGCAGGACGGAGGGTGAAGCAGCGAGAGGGACGGCACAGGGGAGCGCCCTGCGGCACTGACGAGCTCGGTGATGCGAGCGAGCCACTCATCGTAGAGGTCCTCGATGGGACGGTAGTGCAGGAGCTCACGCGCCAGGAGCAACACCGCATGCGCGTCCACGGGAGCGCGACGGGCGTGTGACGACGAACCGGCTGGAGTCAGCGACGGGGTGGCGGTGCGGCCTTCCCACCGCACCGAGGGATGCAGCGATGATGCCTGCTGCTCGTTCCCCACCGGGCCGGTGGAAGCGTGGGTGGCAAGCGACGGGGAATAACGGGGAGGCCCACCGACGGGAGCCATCTGGGTGACGTGGGCGACAAGTGCAGCCCGACGCTCGGCATGTGCTCGGCGAGCGTCTGCCATGGATGCGACGAATGATCGAACGCGGGACAGCGGAAGAAAGATTCCGGCGCACCCCTACCTGGCGCGCCAAATGTCGGATATTGGGTTCCGGCAAAACCCTTAAGGTTTGAACTCAGGGGTGCGCGCGAAGATCTTTCCCCTACCGATCCATGTCCGAACGCATCGCTGAGAATCTAAGCTAAAACGATGAACAACACAAGGGACACAAGGTTTATACTAGTTTGGGCCACCGTTGTGGTGTAATACCCTACTCTAGTTTGTGGTGTGGTGGATTGCCTCAGGGGCTGATGATGAACAATATAGAGGAAGAACAGCCTTGCGAGGGGTGTTCTTGTGGTCGTGTGTATGGAGAGGAATTACTCCGACTCTGTGGCTCTTGGTGAGATTCCGGTCTCGGATCCCTTCCTACCGTGGTGGCTAGCCCTATATATAGCGGCCTTGGTCCTCTTCCCAAATATTGAGTGGGAAGGGCGCCAACAACGGCCATTTTGAAGGGGAACATCTAGTATAGGTTATCCTGACTAAAGTTGGTCTTCGGCTGCCAAAGGCACTGGTGATGACGCTGCCTTGGGCTCCACGGTGACCTCCATACTGCCGCTCTGCTGGTCTTGGTCTCGTTGCACCGGAATGACAACCTTTGCTTGATGCCTCGGTAGTCGACGCCTGCGCTTGCCCCCTTTGCACCGAAGAGGAAACAAGGACACTGCACGGGCCGGCACCCGCCTGGTGCCCGCCTGGTCTCGATCGTCATGGCTTGCGTCATGGGTATCTCGCAAGGTACCCCTGCCTTGATCTCTCCGCCTCCTCATGAGCCTTCCTAGTGAGGCCGCTCCTGAGTAAGCCTTGTGTCGTCCGCCCCGTGAGGCTTGGCCCCTCGCGAGGGTCTTGAGCTTGAGCTGATGAAGATGGGCCGTACTGGACCACCACTTGATCCACGCTGCAGGCCGCAGGCAGGCAAGTCTGGGGACCCCCGTTCCGCAGGCAGGCCGAAGGAACCTTGTTCTATCCCTTCCCCAGCCTGTGAGGTACCCCTACCTGGTACGCCAAATGTTGGATATCGGGTTCCGGCAAAACCCTTAGGGTTCGAACTTTGGGGTGCATGCGAAGATCTTTCCCCTAACGATCCATGTCCGAACGCCTCGCTGAGAATCTAAGCTAAAATGATGAACAACACAAGGGACGCAAGGTTTATACTAGTTTTGGCCACCGTTGTGGTGTAATACCCTACTCTAGTTTGTGGTGTGGTGGATTGCCTCAGGGGCTGATGATGAACAGTATAGAGGAAGAACAGCCTCGCGAGGGGTGTTCTTGTGGTGGTGTGTATGGAGAGGAATTACTCTGTCTCTGTGGCTCTTGGTGAGATTCCAGTCTCGGATCCCTTCCTACTGTGGTTGATAGCCCTATATATAGAGGCCCTGGTCCTCTTCCCAAATATTGAGTGGGAAGGGCGCCAACAAGGGCCATTTTGAAGGGGAACATCTAGTACAAGTTAACCTGACTAAAGTTGGTCTTCGACAGCCAAAGGCACTGGTGATGATGCTGCCTTGGGCTCCACGGTGACCTCCGTCCTACCGCTCTGCTGGTCTTGGTATCGTTGCACCGGAATGGCAACCTTTGCTTGATGCCTCGGTACTCCGCGCCTGCGCTTGCCCCCTTTGCACCAAAGAGGAAACAAGGACACTGCACAGGTCGACGCCCGCCTGGTCTTGATCATCATGGCTTGCATCACGGGTACCTCGCGAGGTACCCCTGCCTTGATCTCCCCGCCTCCTCGCAAGCCTGCCTGGCGAGGCAGCTCCTGAAGAAGCCTTTTGTCGTCCGCCTCGCGAGGATTGGCCCCTCGCGAGGGTCTTGAGCTTGAGCTGATGAAGATGGGCCGTACTGGACCACCACTTGAGCCACGCCGCAGGCCGCAGGCAGGCAAGTCTGGGGACCCCCGTTCCCAGAACGCCGATAGTAGGCCTCGGGCCCAAGGCGCGCTCGGATTTGGCTTAGCAGAGAAGTGAAAGGGCAAGTGCAGAGTGCCACGGGCCCCAATAGCCTGTGGCCTTGGGCGCCGCGTGGTGGTTGACTGGACGTGGGCGTCTCCGCTTCCCCATGCTGCCTCGGCAACTGCCCGTCTGACAAAAGGCTGGTTTGGGTTAGGCTTACCTTCATTGTTCGCCTTGCTTCAGATCCCCTTTCTTGCTCTCCGCCCTCTTGCTTCCGAAATCCCCAGATCCGCCTGAACCTTTCACCTTCGGCGAGCAATGGCGCCCCGCAAGACCCCGACCGGGGCTCCGCTGGCCTGGTACTCGCCGGCTCTAGATCCCCCAAACATGAGGGAAAAGAATTTCGCCCTCGCGCGCCTGATGACGGCAGCACAGGGCAGCGAGATGGGGGAGACTTCGCTCCGGCCCGGCTCTGTGCAACCAGAGGGCAAGGGGAGCACCTTCTATCCCGTCTTCATGAGCACCATCATTGCTGGTCTGGTGCCCCCTTTCTGTGAGTTCTTCTTTGCTGTCCTCCGCCAGTACAATCTGCATGCTCTGCATCTCCACCCCAACTCTGTTCTTCTTCTGGCGATCTTCGCCTACTACTACGAGGTACACATTGGGGTGATGCCCTCCGTAGCCTTGCTGCGCCACTTCTTCTCCCTTCGAGTTACTAGCGCCAACATCTTGGAGTGTGCAGGCTTTGTTGCGTACTCGAAAGCCAATGCCATATCAAAGGCCAGGAAGAGGGCCGACGGCTCCCAGGGAAAGTGGGTCATGATGGATGCCGGATGCATCAACTCCTGGCTGGCGCTGCCCACGAAGCAGCCCGAGACCATCGAGGCTTGGTCTGGTGCGAAGCTTGACGATCGTCGGGCGAAGCTGGTGCTGGAGAAGATGAATGCGGACCTGAGGCCAGGCAACCTGAGAGCAGCGAAGCTGACCGGTGCCACACTCCTGAGGGAGTACTTGGAGCACCGGGTGGCTCCACTTTAGGCGCACTCGCGCCTGCTGTGGAGGCTCGAGGATGCGGATGTCATCCTCCGCCTGAGCTCGGAGGCCCTGGCTGACGAGGATCTGACCGTGGCTCTTCGTTTTCTGGTCGGAGAGGACGTGGCTAGCCCGGAGGGCGCTCCGGTCCCCTTGTTCCTCCGCGACGACTGGGAGCTGGTGGTGGGCGCCATGCCCACCTTTGACGGGGACGGTCTGGTGCCGGCAGAAGCTCCTGAGGGTCTGGCGGCGACGGTGGACTTGTATTCCGATGACTCTGGTGGGGGAGAGGAAGAAGATGATGAGGAGGAGGAAGAGCACGACTCGGAGGCGACCGCCGAGGGGATGGGGGAGACTTCCCCTTGGTGTAGGTCCAGCGCTCTCTGCTCCATGCTGGATGACGACAAGGCCTGTTCTAGGCGGGGGAGAGAGGACCCACCCTTGGTCCCAAAGAAGGACAGGTCGGGGCTGATTTCCCGGGGGTCGACTCCAGCCTTGGTGCTATCTGAAGCCAATTCCAGCCCCCTTGGTGCACCTTCCTCCGCTGCCGGTCCTCCCGAGGCTGAGCCCTTCGGAGGCTTTCGGGCTTCAAGCTCGGCCGGAGGCCGTTGGAACCCGTGGCAGCCGATCAGTAGTTACTCGAACTCTGCTTTGCTCCTGTTTTTGCCGTCAAGGCTTGACATCTCCCATTTCTTGGTAAGGCCACCGTCTGCGGCGAAGAGGTTGAAGGGAGGCAGCGGGGCTCGCACCTCCCCTGCCCGGTCATCCTCGCGAGGTCAGGTGGGACGCTCTGGTGGGGAGCCAGCCCCCGTGACCCCGCCGACTCAGGAGGCGCCCGCGCTTGATGCTGTCGCCGAGACTACCAAGGCTCAGAAGGTCCCAGCCTCTCAGGCCATGATTATGCTGCCGTCTTCTCCTCCTACTCCACCGGCTTCCGTCTCCTTTGCCTAATCCGCCGCCTTGGATTGTGCTGCCGATGAGCTGAGTCGGCTGCAAGAAGATCTCCAGGGCGCCAACACCCGCCTGGTGGCCGGGCTCGTGGAGTTGGTCTCTGGATGGGTCCGCTCTGATGCTTCCGTCCAAGCGGCACTGAGCTAGGTTGTGACGGCCTCCAAGAAGGAGAAGCAAGTCACCTCCCAAGCCAAAGCCGCTCGCGACGCAGCTTTGAAGGAGGCTTCAAGTGTCCAGGGCCGCTGCAAGGTGCTGGAGGACGAGCTACATGGCTTGCGTGAAGAGCTTGCCAAGGAGGTTTGCGACCGCCAGGAAAAGGAGGAGGAGATGAAGGCTCGTGAGGATGCCATCAGGGGATGTGACGCCAAGCTGGCCGCCGAACGTAGCCGACTGAAGACGCTGGAGCAGAAGCTGGGGACGGAGAGGACCGAGCTGGACGTCAAGGCGAAGGTCTTGGCTGAGGACCGAGTGGCCTTTGCGAGTCTGGAGGAGAGGTCTCACAAGTCGCTGAAGACGCTCTATGAGGGTGGCTTGGAGAAGCCGCTGGGTGGCGCCGAGGACGGCCCCGCCGAGCTGCTTCCCTTTTTGGTGCAAGCGCTTGAGGATGTTGTGAACAGCATCGTCCCCATGTCCGAGGCCGAAGCTCGTGTCCTTTCTTATGCAGCACTGACGCGCGTCCTCAGGAACGTCTACCTTCGCGACCCCAACTCCGACCTCGACGGGCTGCTGGAGCCTGTGAGGTACCCGTGATGCAAGCCATGACGTTCGGAGCTCCCCAGAGTTCCAAGAATCGATACTATTGCGAGGCAAAGAACAAAACCACATTTTTGCACGATCTCGCAAAGGAAATGGGAATAATTTCAACTTCACAACATCATTATCCACATCTTTTTTCTTTTGCATATCACATAATTCCACGAATGTGTTAAGATGGGATGCGACATCCTCATTAGGAGTACCGACAAATTGATCTTTCATGACAAGATTCAACAAAGTAGTATTAATATCACAAGACTCCGCACTAGTGGTGGGAGGAGCAATCGGAGTGCTAATAAAATCATTGTTGTTGGTGTTTGAGAAATCACACAACTTGGTGTTCTCTTGAGTCATGATGACTACACAACAAGATTGCAGTCAAAAATAGATCTGGCAAGAAAACGGCAAACGAAAAAGCGGGCGAATAAAATGGCAAATTTTTGTGAAGTGGGGGAGAGGAAAATGAGAGGCAAATGGAAAATAATGTAAATTCTGAGGAGATGAGATTTGTTGTCAGGAACCTGCTTGATGTTAAAGATCCTCCCCGGCAACGGTGCCATAAATTCCTTTTGATGTCTACTAGAACTACGTCGGTATTTCCCCAAAGAGGAAGGAATGATGCAGTATAGCGACGATAGGTATTTCCCTAAGTGATGAAACCAAGGTTATCGAACCAGTAGGAGAACCTCCTCACACCATGTAAACAGCAAATGCACACAAATAATAAATACTCGCAACCCGACATGTTAAAGGGGTTGTCAATCCCTTTCGGGTACGGCGCCTCAAGTAGGCAAATAACGTGAGGTAAAAAGTGGTAGATAGGATAAATAGATTGCGGAACAAATAAATTGCAGCAAGGTATTTTTGTATTTTTGGTTTAATAGATCTGAAAATAAATGCAAGAGAAAATAGATCACAAAGGCAAATATGATGAAAAGAGACCCGGGGGCCGTAAGTTTCACTAGTGGCTTCTCTCGAGAAAAATAGCAAACAATGGGAAAACAATTACTATTGGGGATATAACTATTAGGTATGACCCGCCCAGGAGGGGTCGGGTTATACCTATGGCGAATTCATCATATGAAGCCCAAGACGATATTTGAAGATGGCGGTTCAGTTAAGGGCCCAAGGCCCAAAGGCGGCTTAAGGCCCTTAGAGATAAACCGCCATATATGTATGACTTGTATTGTAAGGCATGAATAGATAGTCATCGAGCCGGACACTGTTTATGATCCGGCCGGGACTCCGTGAGCTGCTGGGCGTCAACCCCTATATATAAAGGGATGACCCAGCGGCGGTTCAAGAAGAGAAACAACATATCGAAAGCTAGGTCAAACGGATTCGCTCCCTGGTAATCGAGACATAAGCAATACCACCTCAAACTAGATTAGGCCTTTACCTTCACCGCAAGGGGCCAAACCAGTATAAACTCCCGTGTCCTTTGTCCCATTTAACCCGTTTAAGCTTCCTAGTTGCAATGGCTACACGACTAAGTCCTTCTACTAGGACATCTTCCGTGACCTTTCCACGACAGTTGGCGCCTACCGTCGGGCCAGCGCACGGTGGATTTGAGTTCTTAAAGGGCAGCTTCGAAGGGCTCAAGGGATACACGGTGGGCCGGATGACCAAGAGTCGTCGCGGCAAGCTCTACATCAACGATGGAGGCTGGGGCCCCGAGGCTGGCTCAATTGAGTACGGGTACCAGGTCCCATTTGGTGGAATCCATGTCTTCATCGGCAAGATCGGTGAGCCGGGCCCTAAGCCGGACATCTGCACCGACATCATCGAGACGACTCAGCATGCGACACCCACCCGGGCTCAGCCCACCGTGAAGCGTGCCTTCATGGGATGCATCCATGGAGTGGAATTTTCGGAAGGATCTATGTCTGGCGGTGAGATGGCCACCGACTCTGATGGTTGAGTCATCCACGAGCGAGACTACTTCGTTGTATCAACTGCAAGATGGCAGGCTTGGGGGCTATTTCGATGGCGACAGTATTCCGGACCCCTATGAGCTGCCGAACCGAGTCGAGATCTTCATGGCTGGTACCCAGCCTAGGCCGAATTCTCCAACCGCGGCGGTGATGACTTTCGGGTCAGCAGCGGTGATGGCAGCCAGGGAAAGAGGCCCTGCGCGCCCACCGGCTCAGGTTCTGATGGCTTTAATGGATAAACTGACGGCTTTGTTGACGGCCGTAGCCAACCCGACGAATCAAGCTCAACATGATGCAGAAGTGGCACAGTTACATGAGGAGGTAGCACAAGCCAAGGAAGGTCTGGCAGCAGAGGATGTCGGAATAGCTGCGGAACGGGCAACTTTGGATGCTCAGGCCTAGCGGATTCAGTAAGAGGCTTTCCAGCTTACGATGGATCGGAACGTGTCAAATGAGATCATGAGGAGAAGGCACCTGTCCTGTCTACCTACGATTTATTAGCCTAGAAACCTCTTCCTCACGCCCGGTGCAGGGCCCAGTAACCTGCCGGAGGTAAACCAGGCTGCGGCGCCCGGGGCTGGAACGCCGGTTCAACCACGCGTGACGGAACCCCTTCGTCTGAATACCGCTCCACCTCAGCATGTACCGACGCCATCGGGTCACTATTCTAATCCATTGGAGAACATGATTGCTTTGGCGGCACGATTGGCGCCTCTCTCGGTGGATGGTGACTCTCCAACGGCGGTTGAAACACGAAGGGTCAGAGAACTTCTTCAAACAGCATTGGCGTAGCAGGAGGCATATTCTTACAGTTGAGATAGGATTCACTCGACCCCTCGCCCAAGCCGAAGCCGGAGTTATAGTAGGCACATGGACACACCAGCCATTTCAAGCAACGCCCAGCTCCGTGATCGGCGAGCTCTTAACTTGGTTGATCAGGACAGAGTACGTCAACAAGCCGAACAGGCGGCTCAGCAGGCAGCTCATCAGCCTCTTCCGGTTTATCCAACGACTTCGATTGAGGCGGGCGTGACCTCCAGGTCTACAGGTGTACCCTGTTTGGTGCCGGCTCTGCGTAATGAGTGTTTGCCCAAGGATTTCAAAGGACCTCGAAAGGTGCCTAATTATACGGCCGACTTACCCCCTGAGGCGTAGGTTGAAAGCTATGAGATGGCCATGGAGCTACTGGAGGTCAGTGACGCTGCGTGTGCCAAATACTTCACCATGATGTTGGATGGAACTGCCCATACTTGGTTAAAAGGGTTGTCGGCTAATTGCATCGGGTCATGGGATGAGTCAAAAACCCGGTTCATTCAGAACTTTAAGGACACATGCAAGCAGCCCATGTCGATTGTGGACCTGGCTACTTGCAAACAAGAGGAAGGTGAATCAACGACCCATTGGGTGCGTGATATGTCTCCGTCGTATCTATAATTTTTGATTGTTCCATGCCAATATTCTACAACTTTCATACACTTTTGGCAACTTTTTATATTATTTTTGGGACTAACATATTGATCCAGTGCCCAGTGCCAGTTCCTGTTTGTTGCATATTTTATGTTTCGCAGAAACCCCATATCAAACAGAGTCCAAACGGGATAAAAACGGATGGAGAATATTTTTGGAGTATTTATGATTTTTGGGAAGAAAAATCAACGCGAGACGGTGCCCGAGGGGGCAACGAGGTAGGGGGCGAGCCCTAGGGGGCAGACGCACCCCTGACCCTCGTGGGCACCCCGTAAGGCGGTTGATGCTCTTCTTTTGCCGCAAGAAAGCTAATTTTCAAAGAAAAATCTTGGCGAAGGTTTCAATCCAATCGGAGTTACGGATCTCTGGATATATAAGAAATGGTGAAAGGGCAGAATCTGGAATGCAGAAACAGAGAGAGAGAGAGACAAAGAGACAGATCCAATCTCGGAGGGGCTCTCACCCCTCCCAAGCCATGAAGGCCATGGACCAGAGGAGGAACCCTTTTCCCATCTAGGGAGAAGGTCAAGGAAGAAGAATAATAAGGGGGGCTCTCTCCCCCTTTCTTCGAGTGCCGTCGAAACACCGCCGGGGCCATCATCATCACCGCGATCTACACCAACAACTTCACCGCCCTCATCACCAACTCTTCCCCCCACCATGTAGCGGTGTAACCCCTCTTTTACCCGCTGTAATCTCTACTTAAACATGGTGCTCAACAGTATATATTATTTCCCAATGATGTATGGCTATCCTATGATGTTTGAGTAGATCCATTTTGTCCTATGGGTTAATTGATGATCATGATTGGTTTGAGTTGCATGTTTTATTATTGGTGCTGTCCTATGGTGCTCTCCATGTCGCGCAAGCGTGAGGGATTCCCGATGTAGGGTGTTGCAATAGGTTCATGATTCGCTTATAGTGGGTTGCTTGAGTGACAGAAGCATAAACCCAAGTAAGGGGGTTGTTGCGTATGGGATATAAGAGGACTTGATGCTTTAATGCTATGGATGGGTTTTACCTTAATGATATTTAGTAGTTGTGGATGCTTGCTAGAGTTCCAATCGTAAGTGCATATGATCCAAGAAGAGAAAGTATGTTAGCTTATGCCTCTCGCGCAAATAAAATTGTAATAGTGATTACCGGTCTAGTTTTTTTTGAAAATGCACGACAGTGGGAGAGGCTCCCACTAACTTTGTGTTACTCACAAGGAACCAGTTACAACATTGTTACAAGAGGGTTGTAAGCCCCCCCGGCCATGTGTTCTAGGGTTCCACCGAAACAACGGTTACAAGCTTTGTATATAAGTGTCTAGGGAAGGATGCAGGTCCTCCTTGCAATTGTGAACCAACAAGGCTAAAAGAGCTTTAAACCTAGCCAACCATGAACTGAAAGAGTGTGGAATCCCCCTAAAGTGTACATTGTTTCTCTCCTGCCACAGGTTCCAAGCGGCCAGTAAGAAAATGTCCATAAACAAAGGTCACCGCCAACTCTCCTACCAGCATGCAGCAGAATGAGTCTATTCCCAGAGCTGGGACAGAGCAGGCCAACCTTGCCCTAACATTGTTGACTAAACGGGCAATTGAAGAAGAGATGCTCAACCGTTTCCTCAGGAGGGTTCTGACAGAGCATGCACTTGTAATTGTTTCCAGCCACGACAAAATGACGGCGTTTCAGCATATTCCTGGTATTTAGTCGATCAACCATCAGCAGCCAACCAAACATTTTAAACTTAATCGGGCACTTAGCCTTCCACAGCCAGCCAAAGGCCATATCAGCTACCGTATCTCTGAAGTGGTGATCATAGTATCTCTTGGATGAGACAGACCCACCAAGGTTGCAAACCCAGGTGTCAATGCACTCTCTGTCAAGAAGGACATGCATGGATCCTTGCTGGATTTCCCTGACCTCCTCTCTAGCTTGTGTGGAAAGCGGCAGGTGGAAGATCAAGCTCGGTTCCATAGAAGTGAGTATATTAACCACGGGCTCGTCTTCATTCAAGCAGAAAGAGAAAGCTCTGGGGAAGATCTCCATTAGCGGGGCATCACGATCATTGAACCATGCATCTTTCCAGAACAGGGAGGAGGAGCCGTTGCCTAGAGTGACCTTGGTGACCCCACAGAACACATCATTGAGCTGCATTACGTCGCGCCACCAGAAAGAGCCCACCGGTTCAACCGCATGAGGAATTATTCCTCTATAGTAGGTATCACAGATCAAAGTCACCCAGGGGACATCATGGTGGTTGTAAAACTTAAACAGGTGTTTCAGAAGGAGGGCAACATTCTGGGTTTTGATATCGATGACCCCAAGCCCCCCTTTGCTTTTGGGCCTACAGACCAATTCCCAGGCAGCAAGGGATCTATTTTTGACCCCATCATCAGAGTTCTTTGCCAAGTGACAGTATCTGCGCAACTTGTCAAGGTGCTCAATCACTTTTGGGTGCAACTTGATCGTGCACATGGCATAGATTAACATCGAGGTCACTGCAGAATGACCAAAGTGAGCTTGGCCCCCGATGACATCAAAGCCAGAGCCGTTGACATTTTCCTTTCCATCCCATGCACCAACGGCATGAGTTCAAGCAACATCGGCCTGGTCGTGCCCATGGGTAGGCCAAGATATGTGAACGACATTGAGCCTACCGAGCAGCTGAAGATATGTGCGAATTCCAGCGCGCGCTGCGGATCAAGGTTAATGGGGACAAGCGTGGACTTGCGAAAATTGATTTTCAGGCCGACCGATGCAGCATAATCCTGAAGGATTGATTTCATTCGGGCAGCTTGATCAGGGCAGACTGGAATTACCAGAATGGTATCGTTCGCGTACTGCACCACCGGATAATCTCCGTCGTGATTGCATGGGATGGGCAGTTCAATCGATCCACGAGCAAAAGCATCATTGACCGCGGCTTGGAGAAGATCAGCAGCGAGGATAAAAATCAGTGGAGAGAGGGGGTCGCCTTGCCGCACCCCGCATTTACACTGAAATTTTCTGAGGAACCCCATTTAGTAAGACAGAGGACACACCAGAACCGAAAATAGTTTCCATCCAACCCAGCCACTTGTCATGAAAACCCATGTGTCTCATGATCTCCATCATTGGGGCATGTTCTATGGTGTCAAAGGCTTTGGCAAAATCAAGTTTTAGCAGCATAATCTCCCGCAATGACCTCTGGCATTGGTGGACGTATTCAAACGACCAAGCAAGGCACTCTTGGATGGTTCTACCCTTGATGAAACCATATTGGTTCCTGTGGATGATCTTTAAGATAAATTTCTGCAAACGTTTGGCCAAGATTTTGGTGACAATTTTCAGACAGCAATTCAGCAGGGTTATAGGCATGTAATCATTGGCAGTTTCAGGAGATGAGGTCTTTGGTATCAGGGTAATACACCCCTCACTAATGCTAGTGATATCAAGGTTGCCCTCATGGAAATCCTGACACATTCTATAGAAATCCTCTTTAATGATCGGCCAGCAACTCTTGAGAAAACATCCATTAAATCCATCAGGGCCCGGGGCTCGGTCAGTCGGCAATTCTTTTATCACCGCATCAATCTCCTCCTTAGAGAATGGCAAGGACAACTCATCAAGACCAGGAATTCGTCTGATGATCCGGGGGAGATTGAAACACATGGTAGTAGGTTTGGAAGAGCCCAAACGTTCCTTATATGTTTTGTACAAAACCCCTTCTTTTCCGATATGATCACTGACAACCACGTCATCATCCTGTAAGTTGGCGATCGAGTTGTGCCTAAACCTCTCAGTTGCAAGGGATTGAAAAAGTTTTGTATTTTCATCCGCAAATCTCTGACAGTGCATCATTTCCTCCAATATAATTCTGGTATTTCAACAGCATATTTAGAAGTAATTTCAGGATGCGTCTGAATTTTTTTCCTATATGAATAGTGCCCATTTATCCTCGAGGTTATCCAGCTGCACGAGAGCTTCATTACTATTTTGGATCATGATTTTCATTTTGGAGATACCACGGCTCCAACTCTTAAGATCATATCGCAAGTTTTTCATCTTTTTGCAGATAAGTGCAGCAGAGTTTGGAGCGTGACACGGTTTGGACCAGGAACGTGCGACCACATCAGAGAAGCCCTCGTGCATGATCCAGTAGTTTTCAAACCGGAAGAGCTTGGACTTGGGGATTTTTGACTCAATGGTCACGACACAAGGGACGTGGTCAGAAACTGGCTTGCCAAGGGGTAAGACCATCATGTTTGGGAAGACGGTGGTCCAATTAGATGACGAGAAGAACTAGTCGAGCTGTTCAAGCAAGGGATCATCTTGCATGTTACTCCAAGTAAACGATCGGCCCTTGACAGGTAGCTCCATTAGAGACTGCGCATGAATGAATTCATTGAACAGGAGCATATCAGCAGCATCTCCACTAGGTTTGTTTCTGTTAGCTAGGGAGCGAATGAAATTGAAATCCCCCAATATCAACCAATTTTCATTGCTAGGTATGTTGAGATCAAACAACCAAGAACTAAAATCCACCCGACGCTGTCTAGAGCAGGGACCATAAACATTGACTAAATTCCATGCGTCATTCGATTGAGTGGAAACAAAAGAAACACCCACAACAAAGTATTCAATCAACCATGGCGAGCCCACAAACAGAGAGCTATTCCAAACTATGCGAATTCCACCCGAGGCACCAATGGACATAGCAAACGCAAACTTATCAAAGTGCTTAGGACAGAAAGTTCTAATAAAAGCTAGATCAAACGATTCACGCTTAGTTTCTTGGATGCATAAAACCGAACAACCGCTAGTATCAATCGCATTTCACAGAGCCAAAAGTTTACCGTTAGAGTTTATGCCACTGACATTCCATGACAACACGTTCCAAGATTTATTCATGACGGCCGAGAAGCTCAATCCTTAGTAGAAGGTGCCATCTGCTGGCCATCCAGCAGCTTCTCCATAGAAAGCTCGTCAGGAGCGATCCCGCAGCGGCCACCCACCTGTTGGATTTCTTCAATGGAGATAGGAGGTGGGCACAAAGCAGAAGCCACCCGAGCAGGAGCAGCAGCCATAAAAATGGACAAAACAGAGGGCAGAGCATGAGCTCACACCTTCAATTTTGTCTGCTTGGTGTCAGTAGCCTGGTTGACCTTGAAGCCGTCGTACTTGGTTGACCTGGTGCTCCTCTTGACCGCAGTGGTGTCGAGCGGCACACTGGCCTTGCACGAACTGGTGACCGCAAAGAATGACAAAGAGGCAAGCGTTTGGAGAGCAATCCCATGAACATGCACAGTAGCCACTGACTGGGAGTCAGTATCAGAAAAGAAATTCGCCGTGATGGCCTTAAGTCCAGGGGATCGAACGGCTAATATCCACTCCTCATCGAGCACATCAGTCATGCCAGGCACGTCCTCATGCAGCAAGTTGTGTGGAATAATGCTGGCACCCATCTGAAAGTTAACGCCAAAGATCACAGAGAGAAAATCCTGTTCAGGTAGCATATTGGATAACCACACAGCGCAGACAGAGTTCAGGCTGTTCTGAATGGCCCTGAAGGGGTTGAGAGGGAACATAATAGTCTCTGACTGCACATCAGGTAATGCCCGGGTGTAAATGCGCTTGAGCATACCTCCAAACCAGAGCACAAAGTCCTAATCGAGAGCAAATAGAAGATTAACTGAACCGCCACCAGCTCTGAAGAAAATAGAGCGCGCCAAATGACTCCCAAGGACAAAACCATTCGCCAAAGCTTCAACATGCTCGATCTCCTCATCAGATGCCCAGACATCAGACAGATTGTCATGAATGTTATGCTCAGGGTCAACACCATCCAACAAAGACGGCCCATCGTACTGAAAAAAAGTTCTGAAACTGAAACCTGAATACGGTGGGGAAATAACTGGCCATGCCCGCCAGCCATTCTCCTGAAGCTATTCTTGCTCCTGTGTAGGTCGATTCCAAGTAGGTTCATTCAGCGCCTCTTGTGCAGCCATCTCATTGGTCCTGACCTGCTGCATAACAGTGTAGAACATGTGCTGATACAGATGCGGGGAAGCATTAAGGAGGGGAGGAGCTTCCTCACTACCAACCAAACCAAGGATTGTGTTTCTGCCATTGAGGACATAGACAGGGACTGACCAAGAACGGCCAAGTCCAGGCAGCAGACCCACACGAGTAACCAACATGCTGTGTGGAACTTCAGCAACATCTTTAATATGACATTTAACAAGAACGCGGCCTTTATTCAGTCGAGGGCGTGGCCAGACCAGCAATTTGCCAAAGTTATAAATAGCCATATGAATGTAATGCTCAGTCTTATAATCCGTAGGGAAAGCAAGAAGCATTATCCATACTTCATATTCAAATGCAGGCATGCGCATATTAAGACCTTCATCGTGCGGAACTAAAGAGAAGGTGGAATCATCAGTCTGGGCATGCGACCCCTCTCTAATCGCTGCATCTCTACTCTCCATATCCGCAAAAACCACACACCCAATACCAAGAGGATAAATGAAATTGTCAAGTAACTCATACACCAGATCAGCAACGATAATGCGGCAAACTTCAGCCAGCAAAAACTCCTTCTGATGATCAGGAATGGGGGGATCGACGGAGACAATGGCATACCTATCATGCTTGAGTGGAGGATCATCCACCAGCATGACATGGCGCTGAACGCGGTGAGCTGGGCCTCTGTCGAAAGTTGATCCCACCGGAGCAAAGTCGAACGGGCGCACCGGGAAGTTCGCCATAGTAGCAATCCGACGGTGGAGATTAGGGGCAGGAACCACCGGCGGCGAGGAGTCGATGGTGGTTTTTGGTGGAGGTGGCAATGATGGCGTGCTCGAGGGAGGCGCCTTTGCAGTTGATTGGAGATTCTGGCAGGCGGAATTGACTACACGAGGCAGAGGGAGTCGTATCGACAAGCAATGGGAGGAGGCCACGTTTGATGGGCATGAGATATTCTGTTTCCGAACCCAAACCTTGTGTACCTGCGTATCCCGAATAGCACGGGCCATACAAACATCCGCAGGATTATCTGCCATAGAAGATAGCGGGATTTTCCTATCTAGGATCTCATCAGAAGCAGTTTCATGCAATCTAGTATGTGTCCAACGCACTTTAGGCAACAAGCAGCAAAGGATGGGCCTATGGGCCCTATGGCCCAGGTGATGACAAAGAGGGCATCGACGAAGCCCAGGGCAGTTGGTGGTCCAGTGTCCAGCAGATGAGCAGGCCAAGCACGTCAATATCTGTGTAGTGCGGCCCATTATGCATGGCTCATGACGTGACCGGGACGGATCAGCTGACTGTAGTGAATCAGAGGAACAACACAAACAATTTCCAAACTCATCCCCACACCTTTGACAAAAGATACCTGTGCAAGATGAAGGTGAATGACCAAACCTATCACAATGAGAGCAATGCGTAAGCCAATCATAAATATATTCCTTAGTAGGTATGCTAGAGACATCCACCATTAACTTGACAGAATCGTCATCATATCCAGCTTGCCAACCATCATATCCATCATATCCACCATTACCGGTCTAGTTATTGATTGCCTAGGGACAAATAACTATCTCGTGACAAAAAGCTCTCTACTAAAACTAAATTAGTTGTGTCTTCATCTAAACAACCCCTACTTTTTATTTACGTGCCTTTTCTTATCTTGCAAACCTATCCTATCACACCTGCAAAGTACTTCTAGTTTCATACTTGTTCTAGGTAAAGCAAACGTCAAGCGTGCGTAGAGTTGTATCGGTGGTTGATAGAACTTGAGGGAATATTTGTTTTACCTTTAGCTCCTCGTTGGGTTCGACACTCTTACTTATCGAAAGAGGCTACAATTGATCCCCTATACTTGTGGGTTATCAAGACTTTTTTCTAGCGCCGTTGCCGGGGAGTCATAGCGTGGGCTGAATATTCTCGTGTGTGCTTGTTTGTTTTATCACTAAGTAATTTTTATTTGCTGTTCTAAGTTGTTCTATATCTTTAGTTATGGATATGGAACACGAAATACCAAAAAATTAGGTTTACTTGATACTCATGGAGATGGGGAACCTCCGAAAACCCTCGATGCTCATTATGTGAAAGATATTATGTACTACTTTGATAATCCTGAGAAAACCCCATTCAATTATGTTATGGGAGACACGTTGGATCAACGTGAATACTTTAGGGATTATCACTTGACAAAAAAGGGAAACTATTATGGGATCAAATTTATATGTTGTATTGGTATGCTAGGCAACTATGCTTGCGATATGATTATACTTGTTGCTCTAGGATGAAGGCTCCACACCTTCCCTTTTCATGCAAATTTAATGATAAAAAAACTTAACTTCTTACGCTAAGGGTATATATGATTACTATGATGTGGAACAAATAGAAGAATTTGTTGCTTTTATGGGTACGTATGAAATTGAATCTGTGTTTAAAGAGTGTGAAAATCTTGATGATGCTGTTTACAGACTTGAAAATTTTGCTATACTTAAATATTGCTATGAGAATTATGAATTCAATTCCGATATTGATGCAATAGAACATGCTCAAAAGTACATGGCAAGATTGCAAATAATAAAAGTTTCACAGACAGCAGAAATCACTGGACATGGCAGCAATAACATTAGGTTGCAATGTTTAGAGCTATCAAACAACATGTTATAGCGAGCTATCAGGGCAAAATAGGGCACGGCATGCTAATAATGAAAACAGAGAACAAAACTCCCTTACTGAACTGATTCCAAAGATCAACAGAAAAGATGGTAGCATCCATGCAAACATGGCAATTGATATGACAGAATCAGAATAACAGTACATGGTAGGAACAATGATAAGTAGGCATGTTGGTGAGCTTGTACCACTCTCCAAAGAGCATTTCATGGCATGACAAGATGACCAGTAGTAAGATGACATATTTATGAAGCTAAGCATGACAATAAAAAGTTCATATGGTGCATGGATCACTAGCAAGACACATGGCAAAACTGAACTTCATGTTAACAGGCTGACAGAAACATTATTTAGAAAGTTTAAGAGCAGGATTACAACAAGGTACAGCAGGCTATAAATGCAACCAGGGGCATGGATGGATAGAGCATGACATGGGTAACAAAACATCCTTAGTGAACATCTCCAGATTATGCATAGAATGACTTGTAGCAGCATGTTTACATAGCATCATAATATAGCAGATTCAGCCTAGCAAAATAGTAACAACAAGTACCCTACTTCACGAGCTTGATGCACTCACTACAAGACTCACAAAAAATACATGTATTGCACCACTGTAAAGATGGCATGATGTAGCTCAAAACTCATGTAGACATCAAGCTCCTAGGATGCACACACAAAATGCAATGAAAAAGACAAATTACCCAGTTCTGTTAACAGACAACAGTTAACATCATATAGCACTCTTGCAACGATGATAAGGGCATCAAGATGAACTCAAACAGGCATGGCACAATGGAATGAAATGAAGAGCATCTCATGATAAACATTTAAACATATTACACGCACAAAACAGAGCTACATGCAAGAAGTTATGGCATGATGAACATGGCACCAGAATGTAAATATTTTTTGGGACTTAGTGGAAAAACGACCCGAGAACGGGATCTAGGGTTCGTCGGCACGGAACCCGAGAACGGCCGGAGCTGGGTCTCCGGAGAAGAGGAAGACGACCGGGGACGGGGCTGCGCAGGCGAGGGGGCGCGAGGACGGGCGGCGGCGCACGGATCCGGCCACCTCCCAGCCGGATCAGGCCGGAAGTGGTCGCGGCGGCGACGAGGAGCTCGGCGTGGTGGGCGGCGGTCGGCGGGAGTGGAGGAGGCGGCGCGGGGCGCTGCTCGGTCGGCGGCGGTGGCTGGTGACGAAGGCGGCGGAGGAGGCTCCCGGCCGGCGGGATTCGGCGGAGATGGGTGGCGCGGGCGGTGGCGTCCGGGCCTGCGGGCGGGCGGCGGCGCTGACTCGGGCCTAGAGGGCCCTGCGTGGGCTCGGCGGGCCGGTGGCGCGAGGTGAGAGAGGGGGGCGGCGGCGGTGACGTGGCGGCACGAGAGTGGCTGAGGCGGTGGGGTTGGCGACATGGCGGGTGCTGATTGGTCGGAGTGAGGTGGCCGGTAGATGGGTCCGGCCGGAGTGGACGTGTCCGGCTGCGCGGAGGAGCGGGGCTAGGGTTTGGACCTGGGATTTCAGGGGAGAGGGCATATTTATAGGTAGAGGGAGCTAGGAGAGTCCAAATGGGGAGTGGTTTTCGCCCACACGATCACGATCGAACGACCGAGAGCATGGAGGGGATTTGGATGGGCTCATGGGCTGTGGTGTAGAGGGGCTGGGCTGCAAAGGGAGAGGGGTTTCGAGCTACACGGTTAACCATTGGGGCATCAGACGACCTCCAAATGGAACAAAATTTTACGGGTGGTCTGTCGGTGCTATACCAAGGCCACTCGGTAAATCTCGACCCATTCCGAGAACATTTTTCTCCCGCTCACGAAACAAGGTCTGAGAGGGGCGACGGGTGCGTGCCAATGTGGTTGGGCTCAGAACGGACAACAGAGAGAACAGGGGGAACCCGAACGGATGCAAGTTTTGAAAAACATGCAGATGAAATATAGATGATGACATGGCAAAATGCAACACACAAGCAATCACTACAAAAAAAAAGACACATCCGTGATATTTTGGGCCGAACGAATTTTTTTCCTGTCATACATATGACACTTCTATGAAGATAATTGTGACAAAACCCAGTATCATCATAGATGTGGTGGGCTCCTACTTCTATGACAAAAAATCATGACAGAAAATGGGCTTTTCGTTCTGGGCGGGCCGGAGACGCAGCTGGATGACATTCTTTGGGCCGTCCATGACGGAAAAAATTATGGTAGAAGCGAGGGGGATGAAAATTTCGGGGAGTTGCCGGTTACGGTGGGAGGTCGGGGGCAGAGCGATCCGCGTTTCTCTCGTACGTACGCGCGTGTGTGCGCGGCGTTGGCTCTAACTGAACCCGAGCGAGGCGTTGGGCTCTAACTGAACCCGAGCGATTGCACTGCAGGCTACGCGTTACTGAACCCAAGGGATCGATTGATGGCTGTTAACTAAACCCGATGGAGCAATTCCTTCGCTACTGCTGCTAACTAAAGCCGATCGATTGGATGAACAGTGAG
>NC_041391.1:188876440-188877016 GCF_002162155.2 Triticum dicoccoides | reverse complement strand
CCGTAGGAGGTCCGTTTTGCGGTACGCCACACCCCTCCCGATGAACAGGACCCCCGTTTCGACCGTAGGAGGTCCGTTTCCTCTGTTTCGCGGTATGCCAGGCCCCTCCCGATCAACAGGACCCCCGTTTCGACCGTAGGAGGTCCGTTTCCTCCGTTTTGCGGTATGCGCGACTAGGCGTTCAAGACCCCGCCCGTATGTACACATACGTGACCGTATTTTCTTTCTTGCACCTTGGCCACTGTACGTACGTGTACATGCTACGTGCGCGCCTCTACTACGACACGTGCGCGCCTCAACTATGACACGTGCGCGCCTCTACATCGACCAGTATGTACGTACACGTTCGCGACCAGGATGACAACGCTACATACGCTTCGACCAGGTGGGTCCCCACTGTCAGGCACTTCCTTGCCTGCGAGGATGTAGCTGGTGGGTCCCAACAGTCAGGGGTGCGAATCGTTTTTTTTGCCCGGACGCACTTCCTTGCGTGCAAAGGTGTAGCTGCTGGGTCCCAGCAGTCAGGGGGGCGAATCATTTTTTTTTTGCCCGGATGCACTTCCTTGCATGCGAAGG
>NC_041391.1:188857501-188876081 GCF_002162155.2 Triticum dicoccoides | reverse complement strand
CTGCTGGGTCCCAGCAGTCAGGGGGGCGAATCGTTTTTTTCTCGGACGCACTTCCTTGCGTGCAAAGGTGTAGCTGGTGGGTCCCAGCAGTCGGTGGGCGAATCATTTTTTTCAGACGCACTTCCTTGCGTGCGAAGATGTAGCTGGAGGGTCCCAGCAGTCAGGGGGCGAATCGTTTTTTTTGGACGCACTTCCTTGCGTGCGAAGATGTAGCTCATGGGTCCCAGCAGTCAGGGGGCGAATCATTTTTTTTGCGAAATACAGTGGCCCATTCGGTGGGTCCCCGCTGTCAGGTGGAGGAATAATTATTTTTCGCGTAATAAGGAGGCACTTCCTTGCGGCTGCCGTGGACCCAGCTGTCTGCCTCTCCATGTACAGTCCACGTCCGATGGAAGTCATTCCTTGACCACGTTGACCACGCCGCGCTGGGAGCACCACGGCGGCGGACGACGGCAAGGCCTTGGAAGCGGACGACACGGAGCCGGGGAAGACGCGACAGTGGATGCACACGCGGAGAGGAGTATAAGGGTTCACTGGTTCGGTTGCGCTGCCGTCGCCGCAGAATAACAGGGGGTGTGGGTCTGTGGGTGAGTGGAGGGATGGCCTGGCCAGCGGTGGGAGTAGTAGGGGGCGGTGAGGCCTCCGCGGCAGCACAGCCGACCACGGGAGGCAGGAGCAGGCGGCACGATCGACGCTGCTTTGGGCGGCTGGAGCAAGATGACCAGAGGTTGAAGAAGCACGACAGCCGTTGGATGGACATCGTACAGTCACTGCATCTAGAATCGTTTATATTGACTAAGTTGACAAAGCCCTTGGTACGTCAACTTAGTAGGCCCACAGGTCAGCTTCCGAAATGGTGCGCCCTAGATGTCAGGGGGATGGATCATTTTTTGGGCGGGTGAAGCTAGAATATCCGAGATTGAAGAAGAAGCACGGCATCCGTTGGATGGACATCCAACGGCCACTGCTGCTAGAACCGTGTGTTGACTATAAGTTGACAAAGCCTTGCATACCCGTCAACTCTGTTTTTTTAGGGGACGCGTCAACTTAGTAAGGCCAGAAGTGTGTGGCAGAGAACTTATAGCCCATTTGAGATTTGTAAGAATGTGTAGCCCATTTTTGAATTCTAATGGAATTTACTACAACCCATTTACAGTTTGTTAAAAGTACAGCCCTTTTAACCAACCGTTCAATACAGAATTCAATAAAATTTCCCACATTTTGATGGGATCCGAATATTTTTATCCTGAAATTTTAGTGAGATTAAATACAATTTCAATATAAATTTATATGCATACAAATCAAACGAAACATTCCGCTCGCAACAATTAATGAAATTAAAATTTGCAATATTTCAAAAATAATATTTTATAAAGTAATCACTGTTTGGTGCATTTTTTATAGTTACTACCCAGTTTTTATAATTACATCCCATTTATTATTTCTTAAAGCCCATTTTCTTGTTAAGCCTAATGCATCCCTCTTAGGAAAAATTTGTAGCCCAGTGGGGCGGAGAATAACAACTTGACCTTGCCTGGGTATTCCTAAAAAAAGTATAGCTGGGCTAGCCATTTTCACCTTGAAAAAAATTAATATCTGGGCTGGATATCTGGCCTGGGCTAGACGGCCACAGCCCGCCCAGTTAATACCTGCAGTGATGTTTTCGTTGTTGTTCAGAGGAGAAAAAGTAATATCTGGGGTAAACATCGAAAAACTCTACAGTGCTCACACCTCAAAAACACAAATACTGCTCGAGCTGCTTGGTCCCAGCTGTTAGCCGCTTCTTGTGCAATTCTCTCGTTTATTGACTACTCCCTCCTTTCCGGTTTATAATGCTCAATTCAAAAATCTCACCAATCAAGGTAGATGGTGAGTGGTGGAATACTTTTTCTAGTTTTGCAAAAGCACCAAATTAATGCTCTTGTTATCCTCAAAAAATTATGTTTATCAATGCATTAATTGCAATGCATGCATGCATAAAGTACATGCATTGGTCAATTTTCTCTTAATACTTGCATGCAATGATTTAATGCACCTTGGAATCTGAACATGTGATGGAAAACAACCAAATTGAGCCTTATAAAATGGAAAAACTAAAATTTTGAGATAAGCCCTATAAACCGGAAAGGAGGGAGTACACTGGTAGACAATGGTGTGGGACCGTGATGTCAGGAAACCAGGAGGAAGCAAAATAAATTATAGTTATATATATATAATAAGGAGGCACTTGCGTACGTGAGGCTATGGACCTGGTGGGTCCCCATTGTCATCCTATCCAATTAAAGTGATCTCCTCGCCCGCGCGTGCTTTCCGCCCGAAACAGTCAGCGCCGACCGCCCCGCTTCCCGGTGCAGGCGATAGCTCCGCCATCAAACGACACAAGTGTCGTCCGTCCATCCATCTGCCGCACACATTAATGATACGCGGTTGCCGAGGCGGCTACTCTGGCGTCACACGTCCGTCCCTCCGCCCGCCCACCATTGCTATATAAACTGATGCGCCGGCCATTGCCGCAGTCATCCGCATCCGTTGCCTTTCTCCTGTCCACACCACTACTGCCCACCATGGCTTCCTCGCGCTCCAGCGCTCTTCAGGACGGGCGGACGATGGACCACAAGGAGATAGCAGCCATTGGTGCCGACCGGCTGGCCGGCGGGCAGTGGGAGGACGACGGCGTCCCAATGGAGAACATGGTAGTCGACGATCCGGCGCCAACCCCCTCCTCCACGCCATCCTCACCGGTGCATTGCACCATGACCATCGGCGAGGCTCGTGCCCAATATATGGACAGGGTGAGGCAGATGCGTGAGGAGCAGTTCTGAGAGGCGCAGGCCGACGCCGCCTACAACCAACATCTCCTCTAGGAGCACCTGCAGGCGGAGGAGCAGATCGCCACGAAGCGGGCGGAGCAGGAGGCGCTGCTTGACTCGTACCACTCCGCCCGCAAGGGCCGCCTCGAGCGGTGGCGGTACCGCATGCGGGTGGCGGAGGCTGCGGCCGCCTACCAAGAGGCTAGAAAAGAGGGCGATGAAGCGGGCGAGGCGCTGTTTGGCGAGACCGAGGAGGAGGCAGAGGACAATGCCGGCTCCGACGAGTTCCCGCTCCACTGGCGTCAACGATGCCCTGCTCCATCGACGCCCCGCGGCGCCAACAACGAGGCAGAGGACATCGCCGCCTCCGCCGAGGCCCCACGGCGCCAACAACGAGGCAGAGGACCCCGCCGGCTCCGCCGAGGCCCCGCCCCGCCAACAACGAGGCAGAGGACATCGCCGGCTCTGCCGAGGCCCCAGCGTGCCAACAACGTGGGGGAGGATTTCCACCGCTCTGCTGAGGCGTCGCCCGCCGGCAACGAGACAGAGGCATCACCGGCTCCGCAGAGGCCCCGTCCCGCTGCCAACGACGCCGCACCACACAAAAAACGAGGAAGAGTAGAACACGGTAGGTCGCCGCCGCTCGGGTCCAAGTAAGGCCACCGCTGCTACCCTCCGGTTGAAGCCAAGCTAGGCGGGTTGACCATTGACGGCCGGTTATCTTCTTGGCGGCGACGTGGAGTCGGAGAGCTGCGATGGAGAAGAACGCTGCTTCTACTTAACTGCTAGTGCAGTTGGCTGACTAACACGTGGGCCCAACAGGCCACATGTCAGTTACGCAAGTACACCTGCAGTTAGGTCACTGAAGCTTCTATTCGGCTCAGCGGGACACGGGTGGGTAGCTTCGGTTAATTAATTATACCTCCAGCGCACCCCTTTTTAGTTTTTTTTCGAAAAGGAGGATGACCCCCGGCCTCTGCATCTGGGAGATGCATGCGGCCACAAACACCCCTTTTTAGTTGAAGAATGTATGAAATGTAATGAAATCGGGCATGTTTGTATGAAATCTGACCGTGTATGAATGAATTTATTTCGATTAGTTCGAATTCCTGTATTACTGGCATTGGATGAACATGCAAAACAATACATACTAGCATTATTCCTAGGGTGATCACCCCGTTTGCAGCAGTTTCACATCTACTCCCTCCGGTCCTTTCTAGTCTGCATACAAGTTTTGTCTGCAGTCAAAGTATCTCTACTTTGACCAATCTTATACAAAAAAGTATGCACTTTCACAATGTGTGAAGTAAAAAGGAACAGAAGGAGTACAAAGAGTTTGAGCAGCTTTTTAGCGTTTTTGTACATTGCAATCAAACACACAGGCCTGGCAATTCATAGAGAACATTCAAAACAATCGATGATTATGCATCTCAGCGACTCACATGTCAGAGGCAATATTTACTTCACAACTAAAGAATGAAGAAAAAATTGATCGCCGCTGCTGACAGCAAAGGGCGTCCCATTTGAAAATATCAAACGCATATCTTGCTAAAATCAATGAGCAAACTTTGACAAGGTTGTCCCATTCCAAAATATCAAATGCCTACGATTGTGGAAAGGACAGGGTTTGCCATCAGTTCAGACATTGACATGGCAACTCGTGCTAAATAAACAAGCTGTTCTTTTTGTGCAGTTCCACCAAAATCAACCAAATTCGCCCGTAGCTTGTATGATTTCGCCCTTATATGTTGCAACGCCTTGAACTTATGGGCACCTCCTTTCTTGTGGTGGAAATGAATGATTCAATGTATTCATGAACTTTTTGTGCAGTTCCCGTTGAAATCAAGCTGAGCACCCCTGTTTGCAAAAATACAAAAAAGTGATTAGTATAAAGCAAACTATACTATGAATTGACAGTTTCAATAGGCACATACATGGTCCATGTAGAGCACACTTTTAGAAAAATAGAACTCACCAGAAAGAATCCTAGAACAACATTGTACTCGCGCATCACAGCAAAAAAATGGAGATTTGTCAGTCCTTCTGAGCTGAAGTTAGTTTGGTCTTGTGGGGAGTAATGTAACCATCCTTCAACTGCTCCTTCTGATGAGAAGATAGACGGTGCTTCTTCATCCTGGCATAATCGGAACTAGTCACTTCACGTACTCCATATTCTTCTTCAGAGGAAGATGATCCTGTTGTGCAAAGACAAGAGGACTACTAAATGCTAGCATCCATGTTTGCTCGAAAAAAAGGAAAGGAAATATTTAAAACAGCACAGACGAAGCACTTCCCAAGGAAAATACCACATTTTCATGACAGTATCTAAACAGTAGCACAACACCAATAGAGATGACAAAGCTCAATCATATGGATGAAATCAGTGGCCGAGTACCAACCTTTGTCAGGAGGCTGATTGTGTAGAGCATACAGATGAAGCACTTCTCGGGAACCATCTTTGCTATATACGGGTGTGGCCATGCTTACTATATACTCCTCGATTAGTTTAATGTTTCCAACATCTTCTTGTGCAGTTCCACTGAAATATATGGTATCTTCAAAGAAGATCTCTGTTTGCACAAGTAGAGATAATTACATATGGCATCAAATCAGTGGCAAAACAATTGCTCGTTCCAGCCATAGCAATAAATTAAGATGCAAAACTATATCATTACTTGTGTCATCACAGTTCCAGTGCTTCATTACAGCACCGGGAGTTGATTTTTGTTTTTGTTCCGCTTGTTCTTCCCCGTCATCTCTTGGTTCAATAACAGACAAGCTTCGCCTTCAATGTAAGATTTGGCATGTAAATTAGGGAGCACAAGTATAGTACTAAACTCAATTTTCTGATGAAAGTGGCAAAATACAGGCCAGTAGTTGTGAAATATCCTTATCTTACCTCAATGGGATATTACGGTGCACATACAGATTGGCAGTCGTGTCTCCATTTGTGCAGTTCACTAAAATCAAGCAACATTATCGTACAAGTAGCACAACATATGAAAGCACGCTACAGAATCATGTGAAAGAAGGCTAGTACTAACCTCTCATGATGCGGAATTCAAACAACTCACAAGAAGAAGATCTGAACCAAATTCGCCTTAACGGATAGGAAGTAAGATCTCCTCTTGTGCAGTTCCACTAAGATCAAGCAATCAAGCAACATTGTCGGTGTGACATTTTGGTTGAACTGCACAAAACACTCTTAAAACAAAAGTGTTTTGTGCAGTGCAACAAAAGGTCACAATGGCAACGAGGTGAAGTAGATAACCCTGTTTACACAGAGGTGCAAAGGAAACAATTAGTGGTCAATAACGGTGGATGACACAGAAGCCAACAAAAAGAAGCATCTACCTTATCTAAATGGGAAAGAAAGCAAGACAGTAGCATTTCTCAAACGGTGGCATTGATTAATATTAACATAGAGATTATATTAACAATAAAATTCGTTAAACATGTAATTTGCTTTTAACTGTGGCATTGCATCAATTTTCCAGCGGCATTATTAGAGGGTGTTTGTTACAGGTACATTTTGGTGTAGGGACTAAAAAAACTCCGTGTCAGTCACATCTAAACCAAACAGGAGGAACTTTTCAGGACTAAAAGTGGGCATTTGGGACTAAAGAAAGAAGACCCCGAGGGAGTCTTTTTGGGACTTTTTCCAACAGTTGCCCCTGCCACGCATCGCACCTTGTTTCTATTAGTTCATTATTACTAGGGGTAACATGGTCTTTTATCATGTCATTTAATAACCTCTAGTCCATGTTTAGTCTCTGGAACCAAGCAGGTAGGGACTAGGGAGTTTTTAACCAAACAGGGCCATAGATTAACAACAGCTAATGAGTTGCACGGGACAGTGGACGCACCAACACCATGTGCATCTGCCGATGTACTATGGTCATGCACAGTCTGTTGCAACAAAGAACAAACAACCAAGGAGCATATTTGTGTTGATCCCAGTTTTATTATCTTTAGAAACCTTTCCCTATGTGAGCGCAGGAAATCTAGTCCTGCTCAAACTCTACAGCCTTGTCCCTTCCTTTCCTTTTTGAACTAGTACTTTCGCCCCTTCCTTTCCTCTTTGAACCACGTCCTAGATTTATGCGATACAACTTTCCCCACTACTTTCCCCCATTCCTTTCCTCTTTGAACCACGTCCTAGATTCATGCTATACAACTTTCCCCCTTGATTTCCTCTTTGAACCACGTCCTAGATTCATGCTATATACAACTTTTCCCACTACTTTCCCCCACTCCTTTCCTCTTTGAACCATGTCCTAGATTCATGGTATACATGCAGCTAGAGCAATGCATGTGGAGTAAGTAAAATATATCTTAAGGTTCTTGGGGCGTGGTTCGGTGGGCGACGGGACGACGGCGAAGAAGAAGGGTCGGAGGTCCTCCCGCGCCGCCGCTTGGTGGAAAGTGAACAGCAGCGCCGGTAGTGGATTCCCTCCCTCACCGACGGCGACAGCGTTAAGCCTCCTTCCCTTCCCGGCGGACGGATCCTGCCGGCTTTTTGAGCAGCAGTGAGGGGAGAGAGAGGCCAACGAAGTCTTGTTTAGATCTGGAGAGGGCGAGAGAGTGTGAAGAGAGCAACTACAAGCGCCGAGGATCCAGCAGGAGAGGGCGAGAGAGTGTGAAGAGAGCAACTACAAGCGCTGAGGCTCCAGCGTGTATATATATACTGGAGAGTGTGAAGCGTGCAAACCCTAGAAAGCATTTTGACCAGTCAAAGAATCCTCCTGGCAAAAATTATGCTCAAATGTAGTTATCAAACCCGAGACCTCAAGTTTGATGAGAGAACAGGCTAACCAGCTACACAACCCTCCCGTTCTGTTCAACGAGAGGAAAATAACCTTTTATACATTCCTGCATTCGTGTGACAGGCATGCCATTTTTTTGTGTGTGTGTGTGTGGGAGTCATTAGGATTTCAATCATAATCGTGTCATGTGGCTTTGGTGGTAAGACTATACACAGTGGTGCAAAAATAATGCAGCCTTAGTCACCATACCTCTCTCCGCGTAGTACGTTGGGTCCCACCAGTCAAAGGGTGAAACAAACAAATTAATAAGAAAAATTAAAAGCTCCAGCGGTGTATCTTACTACCTCACACATCTCGCTACTGCTCGGGAACACTGTCCAATTGATCCCTCTGTTCGCTCACGTACTATTTTAAGTGAATCCTTACTATAACATGCACACAAATTTTGGGCACTTGTATTCGACTTAAGTCAGTGTGCCACCGTATCTCGTATACTTACTACTCCCTCCGTCTAGGTGTAATAAGTCACGTTAGAAGGTGCAACGGGACCAAGGTGCGTGCGTGTGCGTGTGTGTGTTAGAGAGTGCGACAGATCGACCTACTCCTACAGAGATATGGTGTGTAGTGTACGATTTTAGCCGCGAGAGTCGGTGCATCTTCTCATTTCCGGGCGTGTCCGGTAGGGACATGCGGACAGCTGCCACGCCCGCTCCTGACCAGCCTGCCTGAAACAGTCAGCGCCGCTCCAAAGAATCGGTGCCGCATTCATGCCCGGGCAGAGCGGATGCGACCTCTCACTAGTGCAAGAGTGATGGTTGCTTCGTCCGTCCAACTTACTGCTGGGTCTATGTGATTTGACGGTTCATTGGTCTTTATTACTGAGGTGGTAGGACTGCTAGATGTCCCACGCTTTCGGTGAAAGGAGGTAGTAGATTACAATTTTCTCCATTCTTACAGCGGAGGAGTGCAAGAGCAGTGAAAACACGCAGGCTCAGTGATTACATGGCCCACCTCACACTATCACCGTGCGACACCTAACTCTTTACATAGTACTCCCTCCGTTCCTAAATATTACTATGTCGGATTTCGAGTTCCGGCAGACCCTTGAGGTTCGAACACTAGGGTGCGCGCGGAGATTCAACACTCCACCGGCTCGCTCCTCGCCGAATCGCTAGGACCTAAACTACCAAACTAAACAACACAAGAGACACAAGATTTATACTGGTTCAGGCCACCATTGTGGTGTGATACCCTACTCCAGTGTGTGGTGTGGTGGATTGCCTCTTGGGCTTGATGATGAACAATACAAGGCAGAACAGCCTCATGAGGGTCTGTTCTTGGCTGGTGCGACGAACAGCTAGGAGGAGCTCAGTCACCCTATCTACTGGTTTCTCGGTCAGGATCAAGATGCCTCTACCTTGGATGTGGCTAGTCCTATTTATAGGCAAAGGCCCTGGGCCTCTTCCCATATATTGAGCGGGAAGGGCGCCAACAATTGGCCATTTTGAAGGGGAACAACGGGTACACTTATCCTGACTAAAGTTGGTCCTCGCCTATCAAAGGCTCTGGTGGTGACGCCGGCTTGGGCTCCACAATGACTTCTTCCCTGCCGTTGGGCTGGTCTTGGTCTTGTTGCACCTAAATGGATGCCTTTGCTTGATGCTCTCGCCTGCGCTTGCTCACTTTTCACCAAAGAGGAAAGGAGGACACTGCGCGGGCTGGTGCCCGACTGGCGCCCCTGGTCGTCATGGCTTGCATCATGGGCACCTCACGAGGTACCCCGCCTTGAACTCTCCGCCTCCTCGTGAGCTAGCCCGACGAGGCCAGGCCTGCGGAAGCTCCTTGTCGTCCGCCCCGCGAGGCTTGGCCCCTCGCGAGGGTCTTGAGCTTGCGTTGATGAAGAAGGGCTATGCTGGGCCTCCTTTGAGCCACGCCGCAGGCCGCAGGCAGGCAAGTCTGGGGACCCCCATTCCCAGAACGCCGACAGTAGCCCCCGGGCCCACGGTGCACCCGAACTTGGCCGAGCAGAGAGGCGAAAGGGCAAGTGAGAAGCGTCGCGAGCCCTAACAGCCTACGGCCTTGGGCTCCGCGTGGCGGTTGATTGGACGTGGGCGGCACTATTCCCCCACGCCTCCTTATTTTGTGCCTTGCTAGGCGGACTCGCTGCCGCACACAGCCGCTCCCCTTTCTGCTGCTTGAGCGCTCCCTGTCCTTTCTTCTCTCAAACTCCAGCTTTCGTATCCAATCCAATCTCGGACCTTCCCCCATCCCTTTCCTGTTGTCATGGCTCCGCCGAGGAAGGGAAAAGGGAAGAAGCCCGTGCCGCCGCCTCGCTCGTCGTCGACGGCGGCCCCCGCCGTCGATTGGCCGGTCATAATCAATCAAGAAGGCCTGGGCAAGGTCCGCTCAGCCCTGGCCACCATCTTCAATGAGTGCAGGAGGACGACGGCCTGGCCCGCGTCTCACTTCTCCATTGACAGGATTCCCACCGAGGTCCGGTATTTTGCCGACGCCCTGTGGGCGGGACTGGTTCCCACCTTCTCTGATTTCTTCAACGCCGTGCTTTCCCATTATCAGATCCATATGATGCACCTGGGTCCTGAATCCATCACCCTTCTCGCGGTATTTGCCTTTGTTTGCGAGGCAATGACGGGCATCCTTCCTTCGGTTGCCTTGCAGCGACACTTCTTCTCTCTGCGCCTTGTCGACCCCACCCAATGCTCGGGGTGCGTGAGCTTCATTGCTGCGCCTGAGACAGCGGCTTCTGGAATTGACTTCAGTCTTCCTCCGCCCGCGCCTAGGTTTCACGAGCGGTGGCTGTATGTGGGCGTAGGGGTGCCCAGCCCCCTGCTGACAGAGCCATCTTCGCCTGCTGTCCCCAACCCAGGCTGGGGCCAAGAGACGCTCGCGAGCCCCCGCCTCGCCTTCGTCTGGCACCGCTTCGAGTTCCTGAGGAAGCTTGGCGTGATCGCGCCCAAGGTGGTGAGGAGTTCTTTCTGCGCCGCGTCGCCCCTCTCCAGCGCCACTCTCATTGAATGTGGGCCTTCAGCGGTCGTGGGGACCATATGCGGCTCCAGGAAGAGGACCTGACGCCTGAAGCTCTGAGGAAGGTGCTCTTAGTCTTGACTGGGGATCCTTCCCCCGGCGACATTCGTCAAGGGGGGCCTTGCTGTACCTCTGTTCGAATAGAGATGACTTTGTGAGCCAGATGCCCATCTTCGACGAATGGGGGCCGCGCGCCGCTGGCCTCCAGGGGCCTCGCGAGAACCCAGTGGTGGTGGTCACCCTCGCAGCCGTCCAGGGCGGCTCTTCCTCAAGTGGCGGGGCAGGGAGGCATGAGCCTCCAGAGGCTGAGGGTGCCCTCACCGAGGCGACATCACTGGGCGGCGCTCATGAGGGAGCGGCTCCCGAGGCCTGTGCTGCCGTAGTTGAGGGTGGCGAGCGGCCGCTCGCAATGCCTGCGGCTGAGGCTCCCGAGGCCCCAGCCGCTCTTCTTGGTGAGGCGACCGACAGCGCGCATCAGGCGGACGCCCCCGATGCGAGTCGCCTCGATGCTTCCTCCTCGTCGCAAGCTGACCCCTGCGCTCAACTCTTGGGTCGCTTCCACGTGGACTTTGATGCCCTCCAGAAGAGAAGGGAGGCCCTGGGCGATGATTACCCTTGCCGCCTGCTGAAGCGTAGGAAGTACTTCGCCATCGATGAGTAAGCCTTCTCCCTTCCTAGCTCCTGATTCTTCTGTTGCCTTTCCTGATCCTTTCTTCGCAGGGCCCTTCCTTCCGAGCTCATGGAGGCGGATGAGGGGCCATCCCCCTCGCCTCCGCCCTTCCCGCCGTCTTCGATCGTTCCGGGCAGCAGAGCCCTTGTGGTGAGGCCGGTTGGTGAGGAGAACCTTCCCGAGGCGCAGCGCGGCCCTGCACTCCCCGCGGCCTTCCTTCGCGGGTCTCCTCGTGGCATAGCTAGCCTTCCGTGGGCTTCTCGTCTGGCCGTGGACCGTGATTGGCTGGGGTACTCCCGGCGCTCTTCACTTGGAGATAGACTGGCTTTAGGTTGGGCCTTCGGCAGGGTGCGCCCGGTCATCTCGAGGGCGCCAGCCCCCAGCCCCCTGCCCGATAGGGGAGTGCTGATCCGAGCCCCACGGCGCTCGCTTGGGGCGGATGATGGTGTGGAGGACGTACTTGAGTGCGCCCGGGAGCGTCGCGCTCTTTTCCAAGGGTTCCTCCGGAGGGCGGCTGACGCGGTGAGCCTGCTTGGTGAGGAACTCGCTGATGAGGACACGCGCCTCGAGGCCGAGGGCCTTCGGTTGGTTGCGGAGAGGCGCGAGCTTGAGGTGGTTGCCGCCCTCGCGCACCGTCGGCGCGATCTTGATGATGAGGAGGCCAAGGCGTCACTGGCGGCCTCTCGGAGGCCCGTTCCCAGGCCGTCGAAGAAGCCCGGGAAGCTGACCGGCGGCGAGAGGCCACGGAGGAGCGGGCACAAGAACTCTTGGCCCGGTGCCGCTCACTGGAGGAGCAGGTGGAGCTGCGCGAGGCGGCCCTTGCATCGATGAAGGTGGCCTCCGGCGACCCAGCAGAGCTCCAGAAGCGTGAGGAGGCGTTGACGCTGGAGGCCGCCGAACGCGCGTGCGAGCACAAGCGCCTGGAGACGAGGGAGCGCTGGGTGACACGGGCGGAGGACGATGTCGCTGTGCGGGAAGCCCGTGTCTCGGAGGTGGTCGGACGTCGGGTGGCGACGGCGAGCTTGAACCTCGAGCGCGAGCTCTCGGAGAGGCTGGAGTTGATCCGGACCGAGGCCGAAGGTAGGACCACCGCCCTGAGGACCAAGCTGGAGGAAGCGGCGCGGCGGGTTGATGCCTTACAAGTCGCGCTCGAGGCGGCGCAGGGGGAGTCAACTACTTCCCGCGCCGAGGTGCTTCTTCTTCGCCAACAGGTGGTTGAGGTTGAGGCCATCGCCCGTCAGAATGCGGACGAGATGCGTCAGCGGTGGCTCTTGGAACACGAGCATGCCCCCATGCTCACCACACTTTGGGAGAGGGCCAACACGGCCTTAGGTAACATCTGCGAGGCAGCCGTCGGCGAGCCGCGTGCCATTAACTACGCCAGCAACCTTCAGTTCTTCACCGACATCGTGACGCAGCTGGAGGCACGGTCGGTTCGTGCCAACAGGTTGGTGGAGGAGAGGAGCCGAGCCCTGCTCGGGCGCGCCTTTTCCCGCGTCTTCAGCCACCTCTGGAATATGGATCCTCATTTTGACTTTGACGCTGCCATCGCCCCAGTCCCCCAGGCCGTCTGAGACGACCTGATGTATTGGGTGGAAGACAACGTGGACGCCCTTGTCAGGGCCTTCGCTTCAGACAACAATGGCGTGATTGTGGCCGCCGACGAGGGCAGCATGGTGAACGGCCCTGACGCTGCTGGCAGCAACACGGAGGGCGATGGCGAGGCCAGCAACGCCAGCGACAGCTCGGGCGGCGCTCCTGAGGTTGCATTGGGGGATTTATCTGACTGATAGCACGTCGTTCCTGTTTCCTTATCCTTCGCCCTACGCGGGTCCTGAGATAATTTGTGGGAGGTTGTGGTGCCTCGAATGCCTCCTGATCAAATCCGTAGGATCTGCAGTTAAAAAACCTCCCGAGGGGGTATGATGGCGGCAGTCTGGGCTGCACGCAAGCTAGGCCAGACCCGGCTCGCGAGGGGCTCACGAGGGGAGGCAGCTGAGGCGAGATTGTAACCGAAATGCGAGAGATTACTCGAACGAGACTAAGCACCCCTTCCCCGAACACACACAAATCTCAAATTCGAGTTCAACTTAAATCCAGCGGGGGAAAGCAGCAACCAAGGGAAAAGCAATGAAAGCAAACAAAAGGCCGTGTCCGGCACCTAGTCTAGTCTTGGACGTCTTCTCACCAGCGCAAAGCTAAGTGCTGCCACTGGGCGTGGGAGGGAGCCCCAGGGCCTGAGGTCGGCACCCCTGAGACTCCGGGGCGTGTACAACCCCACTCGTTATTACGTGAGAGTGTCACGGGGCGGCGAGCTTGACAGGCGCTGGGCCTTCTTCACAGGTACCGGCCTTGCTTCATATCGCCAGACGAGGGCCCCGACTTGTGCCACACTCTAGTGCCATCAATGACGACCGGAAACCAGGCCGACGCCGATGGGGTAGAGCGGTCGCCAGCGGTTCCCTCGACGACCACGGGTCCTCCGCCAGGGGCAGGCCCTGAGGCACCTCCCCAACGGAGGGCCTACCTCCTGGGAACGCCTTGCTCCGAACGCCGCAGTGGTGATGCCGGATCTTGGCCCCTCTCCTGCAGCCCCCGGCGCCCTCCTCCTGAGGGGTAAGAGGCTGCTGGAGCGGTGCAGCTGCTCGCTGTAGCGACCTGCACCTCCTGCGACCCATGATTAGTGCATTCCTTCTCCTGAGGGATTAGTGGTACCCGATAATCGTCGCTCCCAGCATGGCCGGCGGGGCCGTCCCGGGGTTCCTGGAAGACCTCAGCTTCTGGTGCCTCATCCCCCCAGCTGGGGCTAAGGAGCAAGCCTTGTTCGCCCTCGCGCAGGTGGCCTTGATCCATCATGTGGGGCACGTACTCTTCCGTGGCCGTTACCCCGAAGGCTGCGCCGTAGGGCTCCGCGTGCCATGCAGCTCTGCTTGACGTGCCAGCCTGGTGATGGTAGCGCGGCGGCCCATGGGGGCCGTGGGTCACGACGAGTCCTTCTTCGCTGGAGGGGAGCGGAGTCGGTGCTGCCGCCGGCCCTGTGCTGACGACTTCGCTGGTGTTGGAGTAGCTTTGGAGCCCGCAGTTGCACGCGGAGCTCCTGCGCGGGCCGCCCTGGGCCTGAGGCGAGAGCGAAGTGCAGAAGGAGTGAGCCCCCGCGGCGGCGAAGCCCAGGAGCTCCGCCACCCGCTCTAGTAGCACTTCACGGCCGCCTTCCATCAGTTTGCACTGCAACAACTCTCGGGCCACCGTGAGTGCGACCCTTGAGTTCGCCTGCTCCCGGCGGGTGTACGTCGTCGTGGCCGCGGCGTGGTTGGAGGCCCTTGCTGCCGACCGCGTCTGCCGCGGTGTTAGAGCCGTCGAGGCCTGTCCGTGTTGCCCAGGGCGAGCGGCTCTGCGCGGGCGGGCCAAGCCGCCCAAGGATCAGGGTTGCCCGCCTAGTCGCCCGACATGGTGATGACGATGCGACGGGGCGCGGAGCAGCGGAGGGTGGATCCCGGCGCACCCCTACCTGCCACGCCAAATGTCGGATTTCGGGTTCCGGTAGACCCTTGAGGTTCGAACACTAGGGTGCGCACGGAGATTCAACCCTCTACCGGCTTGCTCCTCGCCGAATCGCTAGGACCTAAACTACCAAACTGAACAGCACAAGAGACACAAGATTTATACTGGTTCAGGCCACCATTGTGGTGTAATACCCTACTCCAGTGTGTGGTGTGGTAGATTTCCTGTTGGGCTTGATGATGAACAATACAAGGTAGAACAGCCTCGCGAGGGTCTATTCTTGGCTGGTGCAACGAACAGCTAGGAGGAGCTCAGTCGCCCTATCTACTGGTTTCTCGGTCAGGATCAAGATGCCTCTACCTTGGAGATGGCTAGTCCTATTTATAGGCAAAGGCCCTGGGCCTCTTACCAAATATTGAGCAGGAAGGGCGCCAACAATTGGCCATTTTGAAGGGGAACAGCGGGTACACTTATCCTGACTAAAGTTGGTCCTTGCCTGTCAAAGGCTCTGGTGGTGACGCCGGCTTGGGCTCCACAATGACTTCTTCCCTGCCGTTGGGCTGGTCTTGGGATTGTTGCACCAAAAATGGATGCCTTTGCTTGATGCTCTCGCCTGCGCTTGCTCCCTTTGCACCAAAGAGGAAAGGAGGACACTGCGGGGGCTGGCGCCCGACTGGCGCCCGACTGGCGCCCCTGGTCGTCATGGCTTGCATCATGGGCACCTCGCGAGGTACCCCGCCTTGAACTCCCCGCCTCCTCGTGAGCTAGCCCAACGAGGCCATGCCTGCGGAAGCTCCTTGTCCTCCGCCCCACGAGGCTTGGCCCCTCGCGAGGGTCTTGAGCTTGCGTTGATGAAGATGGGCTGTGCTGGGCCTCCTTTGAGCCACGCCGCAGGCCGCAGGCAGGCAAGTCTGGGGACCCCCGTTCCCAGAACCCCGACATACTAGATGAGTCCCCGCTCGTTGCCGCGGAACAGCGGTATATCTCTATGCACAAAATTATCAATTTCATAGAACTAAAAAAAATCTATAACCGCATGACAAATGTGGTAGCCAAACTAAATAAACTCCCATCATCATTTAGATCATCCCACATAAGGAAAAAAGATCAGCCAACTCCTACTGCATAATGGGATTATATTTTTCTTTTTGACATGTTAATGGGACTTAAAAGCTCACTTACATGCATGCTACCAGTGCATGCTTGCATGCAGACATGTTGATGTGATTTAAAACCCACTCACATGCATGTGCCACGGTATTTCTGCATGCTTGCATGTGGCTTAGTGCTGAGCCTCTCAACGTCTAGATCAGACGACTATTATGACTGATTTACTTCATCTAACTGCTACGTCAATTTTGATGATGTGGCTCAAGGAGAGGATAGAGAATTCCTAGTAGTGGGGGCTAGCTATTACTAGTAGATAAGTCTTTGTAGATATTCCACTAGGTGAACTACATACGGAACAAAATGAATGAATCTACACTTAAAATGCATCTATATACATCCGCATGTGGTTAATGGTGAAATCTCTACAAAGACTTATATTTAGGAACGGAGGAAGTACTAGTATAGTACTAGTACGTACTGTAATTTATCAGCGAGATAAATTTTTACAATGCTATGAAGCTTCCAGCTCCTGTTACATGTATCTTGCGTCCAAGGTTGCCCGTTGCAACATTTCATCAAATACAAAGGAGACTAACATGCATGTTATTGCATCTCAATGATTGACAGATCATAGCAAATATGTACTCCCTCCGTTCCAAAATAAGTGTCTCAACTTTGTGCAAACTTTAGTACAAAGTTGTAATACTACTAAAGTTGACACTTATTTTGGAACAGAGGCAGCTAAAGAAAAAACGATCCATGCAGTCCCTAGCCCTTGAACCATGAACCCTGACCAGGCTTCAATTTCCTGGCAACGTTCGAGCTTCCTAATAAATGAAGTTTGCAACCTTTTGACCATCGGATCATTTTGTGCAGTTTCACCAAAATCGAGATGAGCATCCCTGTGGCAAAGAAATTGAAGAAGCGTGATTAGAGTAAGATTACTAGGACTAGTTGATGAGACATAAACTCATCACAAATATAGTACGTAGAAGCCAGTAGAGGTATCAGGTATGTGCGGGGCAAAGAAGTAGAGAAATATCCACAGGAAGTGATGTGGGCAGCTGGAGCAGTGGTGCACGCCAGCTGTAAAGGGAGTTGTACCTGAGGGACATAGCTCGACCTTGAGGAGGGCGGTGGGAGGCGGCAACTGCCCACGTCACGGCAGTGAGCAAGGGATGAAGGCAACCTCACCGGCTTTGTGAGAGAGAACGGCGGTGACCCCTGATCGGGACGTGCGGACAGTGGGTTTTCGCCGTCGGCGACGGACACCGCATCTACACTAAGCATCTACCCCTTCCCCAAGCGGACGTGATCCGCCGGGATGTTAGAGATGTGGCCATAGTCGTTTTGTGCGAGAGAGTGTGAAGAGAGCAACCCCAGCAAGCAACCGTGTAGGCTGGCCCGTCCTGACTATGTATATAGTGGAGCAGTTTCCTTTTCTCTCCATATGAACCTATCATATTGCGTATGTGCCACTGAAGAAAAAAATATATTTATAAATGACGCGGCACCTACTACTCGTTCTCCTATAACCTTGCACTTGGCATCTCCAAAATATTAACCTTGCGATTGGCTCTTCGCCTCTTCGGGAAGTGGAGCGATAATGGTAGTGCAGTATATATCGTTCTGGCTATATGAGACCGAATGAATTGCTGCACGTCCACCACGTGGGCGAGGGTCGAGGGGCGAGGGAGAGTGCTACTACATACGGAGCAAAATGAGTGAATGTACACTCTAAAATACGTCATTATACATCAGTGTTTGGAGTATGTTCTAGTAGTTCATATTGAAATCTACTAAGGACATATATATTCCAAACAATATGATATAATCTCTATAACCAAGGTAGTAGGGACGAGGACTAAACGGAGGGAGTAGTAAATTTTACTCCTTGTCCTGCGAGCCACCGTGCGCATGGGCGAGGGAGGAGCAAGCTTCACCTCATCCTGCGATCCACCGCGCCTGTGGGCGGGGGAGACGGCGTACTAAGCAAGCTTCTCCTCGTTCTACGAGTTGACGGGACACATAAAAAGTACTCCAGTGTATAGAGCCTTGCCTCTAAGGTAGGCCCCACATGGTTTGCCTCTTTTTTTAATTTAACATAACACATCAAGTCGCATTTTGTTTGTTCACCCGTGGTAGACGATCCTCCCTCCACCAAGTGGACAACCAGTACACATGCCAACTTACCACGTGGGCTGCCTTTTTCATATAGAAATGAGCTCCACCGTGTACCCGCGCGGTGTGGTTTGGAAAGAGACAGGAATACGTGCGCCGTGCATGCACCTCTTCTCTTCGTGCACGTCCCCCACCTACGTGGGTGTGTGTGAGAGATATAAACCGCGTTCGTGAGTGTTTTTTGTTTTGTGGTGGAGGTGGGGGTGGGGGGTTGATTTCGTGAATTATTTGTGGGAATATGTGTCGATGACATCTCAAACAAAATTTTGCATGCAATGCGTGTGAAATGGAGGCCTATCCATATCATACATAGAGGGTCGGGCAATCCACGAGAAGAGAGGGGGTCATAGCTATCGATAGAGTCGAAGAGAGGATCAAGTACGGGTGGGTGCGAGATCGATGAAGAGAGCCCTCAAAATTGCGTGTGTGTGTGTGCAAGTCAAAGATATAGGGCGACTGGCCTACCGGAACATTACAGGGCACATGTCAAGTTTGTG
>NC_041391.1:188828301-188857195 GCF_002162155.2 Triticum dicoccoides | reverse complement strand
GGTGGGGGGAGGGGTAGGCAGAGGCCTAACTATAGAGGTAGAACGACTCGTATATGTGTTGAGAAGGAGAGACCCAGCTATGTCATGAGGGAGATCGGTCGACATCCATACATAACTGAAGGACGGGAAATATGATGGGACAGAGAGAGAAAGGAGAGAGAGGGAGGGAGAGGGAGGGAGAGGGGTAGAGTGCTGGTTGGGTGATGGAGTTGCTTCTCGGAGATGTTGGGAGAGGCCTACTAGACAAACTGAGGGTGGAACTGCAATGCTATCAATAAGAGTGGGGATGTGTTTCTGTGTGTGCCTGTGCGTGATAGATCTGTCGGGACGCATCCATGGATGATGAAGGGGAACCATGTGTTTGGTAAGCAAACCTAACTAGATCGGTAGATCAACTGTTGTTTGTTGGAGGAAGGGAGAGACACAACTAATGAGGTAGATCGATCAATGTGTGGGTAAAAACGAGTTATAAGGACCTAGCTGGCTATATGTATAGCGAGAGGTCGGTCGGTGTACGTCCATTTGTTAGAGGCAAATAAGGCCCAGCAAGACGGATAGACAGAGAGAATGGAGCTAGGAGGTGGTGCAAGAGGCCCAACTACTAGCTGGATAGGGGGAGGAGTGTGCGGTTGTGAGATCGATTAAAAGAGGGGTGAGAGTTTACATGTGTGTCTGACCATATGAGAGACACGAGGCAAGGACACATAAAGGAGGAGATTGAAGCTGTGTGTGTATGCTGTAGGCAGGCATCGCTAGAGTTTTATCGATTGGTGTGTGTCAGAAAGGAGTTGTGGAGACTCTGGGAGAACGACCTAAAGGAAAAAATGAATGTGCCCGATGGATAGAATGCCGAGGGAGGGGGAGGGCGAGGAGGGCGTGTGCATGCGCGAGAGAAAGTTAGTGGTAGCTACAAAGGTTAGAGGACTGTGTGGGTGTAAGAGACTAACAAAGATCATAATTTGATATGAAAGCAGATTCATATATTTGAATAGGAGATCATAGTGTTTTAAACATTGCATGCATGAATATAGCGGTGATACACATGTTGTGCACATGTTATACCATAATGTGATAATGCATGGCATTTGCAACTCACATCTAAATGCCGAACAATCTAAACCATACTATAGATCAAACAATCTCACATCTTATTTGAATTTGTGATAATGTGCGACGTTTGCAGCTTACAACTAAATATCGAGCAATCTAAACAATACTATATATCGAACATTCTCACATTTTATTTGAATTTGTGGTAATGTGTGGTGTTTGCAACTCACATCTAAATACTTGTAGGCGTAGGGGGCGGGGCACCATACATAATGTGATAAACACATTATACATATGAGACATGGTTTAGATTATGAAGATCTAGCTAGAGCTAGAAATATAATGTGATTTGAAATCAAAATAAAGTGGATTCAAAAAATCTAGTTCGAGTTCATATAGTACACATAGTTCATATGTAACTCGATACTGATCATGTGGTGTGCTGTGAAGATAATACACAAACGATGGTTTAACTTTACAATAATGATGATTGTAGATCTTACTAAAACAGAGAAACGAATTCAAATGCTTTGACTTCACAACAATCATTACTATAGATCTTATTCAAATTTAGTTCATATTGAAGCGGTAGTATATACGTTTGGAATGCACTAAGACGTTCATTTGAGTAGTAGGCTTCATGCATTATACACGTAGCGAAATATTTTAATTGAACATAACATGAATTCAAAGTTTTCAATGACATTTGTAGTGCGCATTGATTTGGTACAGTTCACGTTAGGCTTGTCCGGAGATTTCAACCCGCGCCTTGTTAGCCCGAAATATTTAAGATATATCTTTGTCTCGTTGTGCTCCGACAACTCCCTCCATCTCAACCCGCGCCTTGCTATTCCGAAATTACAATGCGCGCGAAAACTCCCACCTCCTATGAAATCCCGACACGCGAAATGCCCGTGGTACCCCTGAACCGAAAGAACTGCCTCAAATCGGTGGGGGGTACTTTCGTAACTTACCCCACATTTCGTACAAGCGCGTCTCTAAGCCATGGTTCCCCACTGCCATCCCATCCGCCCACCCATTCGTACACCGAGGCCGCGAAAACCCGCAACGAAACCCCACACCCTGCTCCGTCCGCCACCCAGCCGGAGCTTCTTCCCCGACGACGTCGTCCACAGCAACACCTCGACGTCCCTCATCCACCATACCGTATGAGGATTCGTCGTCGATCTCATCGTCCTGCTGGTTCAGCCACCCCGTCCTCCACCTCCAAGGAGCTGCCCCGACGTTCCCCTCGTCTCTTGCACCACCTCCATTCCCACACTGCCGTCTTCACCTGCACCACCGGAAGAGCATCATCATCACCGTTTCCTCGGATGAAGCTGCGGCCTAATCGGCGCCACCAAAGAGGTTGTACACTAATCACTGCATTTTCTTCTTGATTCGATCTCACGGTGCTGCCGGCGCTCGGTCCCGAGCCGACACGGCGCGGCTCCATCCACGGCGACGTCGTCGGCCACTTCCTCCACGGCATCGCTCCCTCGGCGGCGACGTCCACATCAGTAGGAGCTGCTGCTGCTTTAGCTCTCGCTCGCGCTGCTGCTCTGCTCTTGCTCTCGGTCCCCTGCCTGGTCTGCTCTCGCTATTGCTCTTGCTCGCGCTACTGCTCTCGCTCTTGCTCTTGCTTGCGATGCTGCTCCAATTTGGCTACACTTCAGTCGACTGAATCGACTTTTGGGTCAGTCGATTTCCAAAGGGTGGGCTCGCCGGGGTGAAGGAAGAACCAGCCGCAGCAGGGAGGGGGGCTCGCCGGAGAGGTACCCCACTATCTATCTTAGGATTCAGGATGGGGGCGGTGGTCACCGGCGGTGACGGGGCATTGGCGGGGCGGTGGCATGGGGATCGCCGGAGAAAAAGCTCGGCACGGGGGGCCTAGAGGGATGGCCGGGGCGGCGGCGGACTGGCGGTGGGGAGTGTTTTCGGGGCGGGCAGGGCGGAGCACCGCCGGCCGCGGGCGGCGGGGGGCTGCTGTTTGGTCGGTGGTGGCTGGCGGGTCGGGGGGGTGGAGGTTAAAGATGAACCGCAGGCCCTTGATTTCGTATCCAACGGCTGCAAAATCGACTGACGTGTAGCCTCACCTTGCTAGTGCGTTCAGTTTCGATAGCAAAATTCAGTTTTGACAGTTAGGTTCAGTTTCGGCAATTAAGTTCAGTTTAGACAGTTAAGTTCAGAGATGAGCGGCTGATGTATTTTACATCTAGCACTTTGTGGTTATGTATTTTACGTCATGTATTGGAGATGCTATTAGAATTCAACTCGGGTTAACGTTGTTCATTGTATCTCTTGTCCTGCTTTAGCCTCGGCGTCGTACAACTCACCGGAGCTACTCCAACGACGAAACCCTCCATCACAGCGGAGCAGTACCTCAGGCTCCATCTCCAGACGCCTAAGATCTTCTTCCCCTCCTCCGACAACAAAGTCAGCCGGAGCATCCTCACTGACCAACCCAATCACGCTGAGATCGACATGGCTTCTTCCCCTCCTCCGACAGCAAAGTCAGCCGGAGCATCCTCACCGGCCAACCCAGTCATGCTAAGATCGACATGGCTTCGCCAAAGAGGTTGTACACTTGTTGCATCTCTTTTTTACTCTACATGTTATATATATTGTCCACTCAGCACACGGATTTGTTCCTTTAGTGTCTCCTTGCAAGAAAAAACGTAGGAATTTTAATTTTCACTTGTCCTCCTTTTCAAATTCCTATTCATGAAGCACAAGACTAAGAGATAGTAGCATAATAGCATTATAACCGTACATTTTCTTGTGGTTTGACTTAATCTCACCATGCTTCTTTGCATCCTGTGATCTTCCAATTGTTGTGAATCAAACACCCAGATTGGCAGAAATCCTGTGTTTTTAAATTCTCTGTTTTGCACGTGCATTCCTATCCTATTCTTGTCTATTTCCTATCCCTGCATTGTTGGAATCCTCAAATTCAAACGAGCCCTTACAGAATTACTTCTCTAACAGATAGTTGTCAAAGAAAACCTTGCGTGGTTTGTCCCGGTCCTGCTGCACCGTCATCCACCCCAGCTTAGCTGCTCCAATGACAAAAGGGTCCAGCAGAGCAGGGATCCGGCCTCTAGACTGTCTTTCGCCGCCTCAGATCTTCTTCCCCGCCGCTGGCAGCCATGAAAACTGCATTACCATCATCAACCGAGCAGATGACCTCGAGGACTACACGGGTCCGCAAGAGAGGTCGCACTCTTTCGTGTCTACTTACGTTATGCATCGCTTAATATTACATCCTACTTTATCGTCATGTTCACCGATTAGACTCTGAGTCAGCTCCAACTAATGGTCAAACTTGAGTTTTTAAATGGTTGTGGGGTACATATCGGGGCCGCTATCAATAGTATCTATCTACTATCTGGTTAATCTCCGGTGTCTACTATGAGTTTCATGTTGGGTGGGAAACAAACAGTAAAGAAGCCATTATCTGTATTTATTAACTGAAGCCATTATCTGCCTGCTATTATTGGTTTTGGGTCTATCCACAGGTTGCTACCATCACTCTGGATTTCTGCATGCACTCCTTACATAATCTCACTATGTTTTATTCCTATGCATGACAGTTATTGTAAACGATGGAACTGAACATGTAGAACAAAAGAGACGAGCCTTGCGTGGCAATATAATTTCATGCAGACATCGCTCCATGGTAGGCGCAAAGGCAGCCCCCCTCCATGCATTTCGGACTGTAATCGAGAGGAAGATATTTGTTCTGAGGGGGATTCAGATGGAGAAGATAACTCCTATTTACCCCCTGAGGTCTTCGCTCTAACTTGGCATGCTGGTGTTGGTTATATCATGCATATGGTGTCTTGCATTGCTTACTTTATACATCAAATATGTCATCTGCTTAGTTTAGACATCCTTTGTGCGAATGCCATCTGTTTAGTTTATTCATCGTTTATGTGAATTATGCAACGCCACCTTGTTTAGCCAGGCATCATATATGTGAATTTTGCAATGCCATCATGCTTAGCCAGTCATCTTATATGTAAATTATATCAGGCCATCTTTTTTTTCGTTACATATTACATTCATCAACAATGTTAGTACATTCAACTGCTCTTCGTGTGCATCAGCCATTTGACACGGTGATGGCAAATTCTGGAGTGAAAACAAGGTCTTCTGAGACTATGCTATCTGACGAAGCGCATATCTCGCTGGTTACGGATAGCTCCTTAGAGGAGGATGCATAGACAGATGACCAGTCCTATCCCCCCCCAAGGTGTATGCTCTAACTTGGCAGGGTTATGTTGCTCATATCGTGCGTATGGTGTCTTGCATTGCTATGCCATTTGATTAGTTTAGACATGCTTTGTGTGAATGCCACCTGTTCAGTGTCTAATTACCATATATGTGAATTATGCATTGCCATCTTGTTGCAAGACATTATATATGTCAATTATACAATGCTATCTTGTTGCAAAGGCATTATATATGTGAATTATGCAACGCCATGTTGTTTAGCCAATCATCATGTATGTGAATTATATCATGCTATCCTTTTTTGTATTACGTGTTCCATTTGTCAACAATGTTTGTATATTCAACTACTCTTCTTGTGCATCAACCATTTGAAGTGGTGATGGAAGTATCTAGAGTGAAAACAAGGTATTCAGAGCAGACAATGCTACCTGCTGAAGCAGACATCTTGCTGGCTACAAAGAGCTCCTCAGAGGAGGATTCAGAGACTGATGACCAGTCCTATTTCCCCCTTGAGGTCTATGCTCAAACTTGGCAGGGTTATATTACCCATTTCATGCATGTTGTCTTGCATTGCTTAGTTTTTACATCATATATAGATTGCCATCTGCTTACTTGCTTACTATATAAATCATATATTTGAATTATATCATGCCATCATGTTTACATAGTACATACACATCATCTATCTGAATTATGGCATGGCAACCCATTTAATAAAGACATCATATAGTTATATCATCTCATCCTGTTTAGTGTTTATAGTCATCATATTTAGAATTATGGCATTCTATCCATGAATGTACGTGAATTATGGCATGCCAACCTATTTAATAAACACATTATATAGTTATGTCATGTCATCCTGTTTACATAGTCTCATATTTTGAACTATGTCTTTCCATCTTTTTTAGTTAGCCATCATAATGTGAAATTGTGTGATGCTATCTTGTTTAGTTAGCCATCATATATGTGAAATTGTGTCATGTGTCATGCTATCCTCTTTGGTTAGACAACATAAATATGAATTATTTCATGCCCTCTTTTATTCCCCACTATCCATTGTACCTGTCTATCATACAATGTCTATACTTTCAATTACTTTTCTTGTTTATCAGCCATTTGAATTGGAGAGCGTGATGGCAGTATCTAAGGGAGTAACAACACGATCTTCAGAAAAGATAGTGCTACCAGTTGATGCAGATAGAACCACGGTTGTACTTGCCCAAGGACCAGATCCACCACACATAACCCAGACTCTCGCAGATTGTACCCCTACCCAGTTGGATAGAGAACCAGCTACACCCCTTTTAACCCCAACCCCGGCAGATAGTAACCCAGTTCCAGTTGACACAGCACCGTCTCCACCACAGAGCACCCAAACACGAGCGGTTAGTAAGGGAACTGCAGTGCCCAAAGCACGAGGACCACCATTCCGAATCCCAACTCAACGCTTAAAGGAGAAGAAGATTTGTTGTCAGGTCAGGTTCTGTAGCTATGGTTCATACTCCTTTGCTCTTGCATTACTGTATTTACTCATACCAACTGTTTTCAAATTTGAAGGATGGAATTGAAACTCCAATGGCGCAACAGGTATGTTTTAAGCCTGTTTCTTTAACTGGTTTGCTGTTGTAACCTGCTCTATGTTGATTTAAGTTTCAATTGAATAAACAGTTATGTTCTCATGTCATGCACATTACAAGTGTTGTTATTGCTCTATAGTTACCCACACTTATATTCTGTCTATTCTGCTTTGTCTTGAACAAATATTATTTGAACTATGTCTCTATCTTGATTTGGCAACAAAAACTAGAATGATATAGACCATAAAGTGACCATGGCACATGGATATATGTTTGTTTCATGCTGTTATCATGTCCACTTTACTACTGAACTCATTTACCAAAATGAGTTTCATATACAACATGGTAAACATGTGATGTGTCTGCTTGTTTCTCTTTTAGAATGCGGACAAAATATTGGAGAACAGTACCGCGTTATCCAATGGTAAAGGAAGTAATGCAGATAAGGTTCAAGATAGTGAGACATCCTTGTTGGTCTCCAAGAAAGCTGATAAAAACTATCTTGACGACAGTGAGGGAACCCAAAAGTCCTGTCTTGATGTAGTGTTCGAGTTACTGGCCACTACTGCTGGCACAAGCTCTTCGAACTCGCTGCCTGAATCAGTTCGTCTTCTTGAGTCTCAACTTCAAGTTGAAAGACATCGATCAGATATGTTGCGACAGGAAGCTGAAGGACTGAGGAAGTCCCTGCAGAATTCAGATGCATATTTTCTGGTGCAACAGCAAGTGCTGCAGGATTTAAGCGCCAAACAAGAGAAAGTTAATAAGCTTGCTAAGCATCTTTCCAGCATTATGGGTACCCAGGATATTGTTTCTTGAGATCTTCTGAAGTGGTTTCAGTTCTGGATTTGTTTTGCTGCGGCGTTTATTTGCGCTGGTCGCCAACTTTGACAACCAGTGTATATGATATGTTGCTTTGTTCCCTATATTTGCACTGGTGGCGAACTTTGATGCCCAGTGGATGTAATATGTGTAACAACCGTGATAGGCTAGCATAAGTTGCTTGCTTATTTATTTCCTTGTTGTCTTGTTTATTTGTTTGCTTGTAGTCAGTGCAGTTCTTTTTAAAACTAGGTCACAATAACCATGGGCTAATATTTACTGTAGTGACACTGGGCCTCCTACGGGCCGTAGAAACAGTGGGCCTTCTACGGGTCGTAGAAACATTAGGCCTTCTACGGGCCGTAGAAACAATGGGCTTTCTATGGGAAGTAGAAACAATGGGCCTTCTACGGGCCGTAGAAACAATGGGCCTTCTACGGGCCGTAGAAACAATGGGCCTTCTACGAGCCGTATCATCAATGGGCCATCGTTAATAGGCCGTATTTGATGACGCTATGAAAACGGCCCAACGTATTAACGGACCACAAATGGGCCGATGTAACCACGGGCCGAATTTGGCCCACAAGCAGAAAATGATAGTAACGGGCCGTAAGTAAACGAATGCTGGAAATGAGCCCAAGAATAAATGGGCTCTGAGAAGGCCGAAAGATAACATTTGCTGGAAATGGCCCAACTGAATAACGGGCCCTTAATGGGTATAAAGTGATACACTGTTCATTACGGGCCAGTTTCACCACGGGCTATTAGTGGGTGTAAAGTGATACATTGTTCATTGCGGTCCAGTTTCACCAGGGCCGTTAGTGGGTGTAAAGTGATACAATGTTCATTGCGGGCCAGTTTCACCACGGGCCGTTAATAGGCCAAAAGTTACATAGGGCCTCATATGGGCCGAAAGACGTCATGGGCCATACATGGGCCAAAAGTGAAAACGGGCTGAAATCATATTGGATGGCCTAGATGATGTTACTGGGCCTAATTCGGATAGGGCATAACGAGCCTTGGGTTAGCGGGCTATAAATGGGCTATATGCGAACAGGCTGTTAATAGGCTTTCCATGGGCCGGCCCGCAACCTTTTGACCAAGTCAAACGGGCCGGCCTTTTCACAGGAATGGGCCTCTGTTGAGCGTGCCACGTGTCGACGTATCATAGGCGCCTTCTGTCCAATGAGTGGATGACATCTGTCCCAACGGTGAGCCGACACGTGTTTCCTCCAGCCAATGATGATTTTACAAGTGGAAAATCCCCATTGGTCGGGGCTGTTAACGGGTTATCGGATCCAAAACCCGAACCGATAGCTTAATGGCATTCCGTTACGGTGGATGCCATGTGTCGGTCACCCTTGACGAAAGCAGTTTTGTGACACGCGATTTATCGTCATGGAAGTGGACACTTCCGTCATCATAATTTTGGTAATGTCATGGAACACTTCTACAACAGCACAGGTATGACTATCTTGATTCTGTCATAAATTTGTCATGGATGTACATGCATGACAAAAAAGGCGACCTACTATGACAAACATGTATCATCACGGAAGTGTATTTTTTTTGTAGTGAATGACATGGCAACAACGACGAATAGCTGGAAGACACCTGGTGCATTGGATCCGGGGCATTACAACTCTCCTCCACTAACAAGAGATCTCATCCCGAGATCTTAGGAACGAGACAGACGGAAAAGAGGACGAGGTGAAATAAGACCGCAAGAAAGAAGATGAACAAAGTCGAGAAAACCAGGGTAGAAAAGAGGAATGACGATTATGAAGAGAATGAACAGCTGAAGAAAAAGATAGATTCTGAAACCACTCCGGTTAGAACAAGATAGGAAAGGAATAAGAATGGAAGAATTTCGGCAACACTCCAACTGAAAATGGAAGGAATAGAACATGGACTACACAAGATGGGATGACACTTGATGAGATGAACACGCAATGCCTCCGGAAGAATTGAAAGAATTGGATGAAAAGAACTTAGAAGGAAGGATTGAATGGAGTTGTTGTGAAACTCAACAATGAAAGAATAAGCTTGTTGTGGACTTATCAAAAACAACTCAAAACTTGAGGTGAAATTATACCACAACCAAAAGTCTGAATAGCTGAGAAGAATGAAGAAAATGCAAAACACCACTTCAGAAGAAAAGGAAGAATTATTTGCACTTCGAGACGCGAGAAGAAAAGGTACTTGAACTCCGCCAACAAAAATCTTGATGAACTCTTGAAGAATGAATTAAATCATGAAGAAACACCATGAAGAACTCCGATGACAAAAGGATGATGAGATAGAATCAAGGAAGAAACAATAAGATGAGCCTTGCGATGATTTAGATGGAGGATCCGATGAAATGGCCGAGGAAATTTGAACTCCGGAAAAGAAAAGATGAAAACACTTGGAACTAGAATTTATTCATTAAGAACAAACTCCGAAGGAAGGGATTACTCACTTGGAGGAAATAAGAATAAGATTTATTGTATGCTTATCCTTCATCAAATTAAATTGATGACAAGCAATGGATTTTGCATACTACTTATTTTTGTTGAAAAGGATTAAGGGGGGTATAGCACAAAACTTGAGAAAGTCTTCATGAACCACCGGTAGGATTGGAAAGAACCAATGAATTAATATGATAATCAAAGAAAAAGAATCTTGAACGAACCACCGTAAGAATTAGAAAATGACTGATGAAAGAGAATGAATCACCGGGAAGAATTAGAAGAACCAATACGCTAGAGGGGATTTAGATGCAAAAGAACAAAGAGATCATGAGGTGATTAAAGAACACTTGAACGAAGCACCGGGATAATTGGATAACGGTAGCTGAAATGTGAGGACGAAGAATTCTTCTGGAACGATGGCCTCGGTGAAAAGAAACAGGAAAACAACTTCTGACATACTCCGGATGGGTAAGAAAAGGAATATCTGACAAATGGAATAATATGAGAGGATAACATGAAGCTAGAACCGCGAATCTTTGAGAGAACATACAAGATTTGAGAGAAACTCTTCTTCAGTCTTCAAATGACGACGAGAAACACCACCAAAATTACCGAGATACTCCGAGAGAATGAAGAGTGAAGAGGTTGAGCCAACAATGAAATTATTTGAAATTGATCTTGGAAAAGATCTGACTGATGAAATTCATACTTACGTCAAACTTCGAAAAGGATTTGAGAATAGCTTCGGGAAATTAGAAGAGTCAGGTAAGATCCTAGGAAAATACCTGTGGGTTAGGGCCCACTAAAAGAAAACACCATTGAAAAGGATGTTGAACAGATAGATGAAGCACCGGAACAATTGAAATATTTGAATGAGGTGACAACCTCGAATTAGTTGGAATACAGAGAAATCTCCTGAGATGTCTTCCGAACTCCGGAATGATAAACTGGCAAGAGGCGAACGAACAGAGAAAACACTTGATCCAAGGAAAAGAATATGATCAACCCGAAAAACTTGAATTGACTCCACCGGAGAAGAAAAGAGATGAAGAATGTCCACCGAGACGAGATTTCACTGGTTGAAATGATTGAGGGAAGATTGAAGACGCTCCGTATGAATGAAATTGATGCTCGAAACAGACTCAGACTCCGGGAAGAAGAGGGTGGGAGGGCGGGAAAACAAAGGAAACTGGAAGGGAGAACCGACGAATATCTTGAAGAGAAAGCACCAGTTGAAAGAAAGCAAAGGCTTCGCACGAGTAGGATGGATACTCGATTACGGACTCCGGCTCCGAGGATAAAAGGGGTGGGTGGGTGGGAAAAGAAAACAACTGAGGATTGAACTTGCAAAAAAGGACAGGGTCGAATCACCTTGACGAGAAATGCACCGGATGCAAAGAGCTGAGGAACAACGATCGAAAAAAAACTGCGTGATCCTAAAGAAAGTTTGAAAGGGAAGAGGAGTAATTCAAAACACCTACGTCGAGATTCCTCACCAGAGTGACGAAGGGGCTGGGGAGTAAAAAGAATCCCTACTCTCCTATATAACTAGACTCCAAAAAGTTTTCTTCTAGACTCGACAACGACCAAGCTACACGATCAATCAAGAGGGCTCCTATGGTCGGCCGAGGCTCTGATACCAACTTGTCACACCCTATCCTAAAGGAACTCGAAGGTCCCACCAAGGATAGAAGCGCATATTGGAGACGCTTTTGCAAGGTGGATATCATTACATCAACATTACATAATAGATGGGGGTACATACAAGAGGCATACAATGTCACACGAATACAACATCATCATACATAAGAGCAACATCCGACTACGGATGAACACAAATAGAAACTCAAACGGCATCCACCCTGCTAGCCCAAGCTGCCGACCTGGAACCTATCCCCAGATCGAAGAAGAAGTAGAAGAAGAGCTCCAAAACTAGTAAACATCGCTCTCGCGTCATGGTCATTGCATAACCTGCACCTGCAACTATTTTTTTAGTAATCTGTGAGCCACGAGGACTCAGCAATCCCATTACCATGGGTATGAAGACTAGCAAAGCTTAAAAGGTATGGAAAGGATAAGTGGTGAGGCTGTAGCAGCGACTAAGCATGAGAGGTGGCTAACATACGCAAATAAGTGTGAGAAGAGAAGCAACGGAATGGTCGTGAAGCTAGCAATGATCAAGAAGTGATCCTGAACTCCTACTTACGTCAAACATAACCCAAAAACCGTGTTCACTTCCGGGACTCCGCCGAGAAGAGACCATCAATGCTACACACACTGTTGAAGCGTTTTAATTCGAATCTGGTGTCAAGTTCTCTACAACCGGACATTAACAAATTCCCATCTGCCACATAACCGCAGGCAGGGCTCTCAAAAGTTTATACCCTGCAGGGCTGTCCCAACTTAGCCCATCACAAGCTCTCACGGTCAATGAAGGATATTCCTTCTCCCAGGAAGACCCGATCAGTCTCGAAATCCCGGTTACAAGACATTTCGACAATGGTAAAACAAGACCAGCAAAGCCGCCCGATGTGCCGACAAATTCCGATAGGAGTCGCACATATCTCGTTCTCAGGGCACATCGGATGAGCCAGACATCTGATTGGCATAGACCCTGGTTGCCCAGGGGGCACCGGACATCGCTCGGTTTGGACCCACACTCAGAGGAGCACTGGCCCGGGGTGGGGGGTAAATAAAGATGACCCTGGGGCTCGGAATACCCAAGGGATAAAATTCTTAGGTGAGGCAAATGTAAAACCAACGTTGAGCCTTGCTGGAGGAGTTTTATTCAAAGCGAACTGTCAACGGGGTCCCATAAATCACCCAACCGCGTAAGGAACACAAAATCAGGAACATAACACCGGTATGACGGAAACTAGGGCGGCAAGAGTGGAACAAAGCACCAGGCATAAGGCCGAGCCTTCCACCCTTTACCAAGTATATAGCTGCATTAATTAAATAAGAGATATTGTGATTTCCCAACATAATCCTGTCCCTCCTGGAGCAATCTTCAACTTCACCTGCAACTAACAACGCTATAAGAGGGGCTGAACAAAGCGGTAACATAGCCAAGCAACGGTTTGCTAGGAAGGGTGAAAAGGTTAGAGGCTGACATGGCAGTTTGGGAGGCTTGATAAGCAAGTGATAGGTAGCGCAACATAGCAATAGAACGAAACAACTAGCATAGCAATGATAGTAGTGAGATCTAGAGTAGCGGCCATCTTGCCTGAAATCCCGCTAGGAAGAAGAACGAGTCCTTGAAGAAGACGAACGAACAAAGACGAACCAAGCGTAGACGAACGAATCCTCACGGTCGCAACAAAACAGGAACTATCGAGAAGGAGCACAACCGGAAAGAAGCAAACAACAAGGTAAACACACAGCACATAGACATGACATGATGCACAACCAAACATGATGCATGACAAGACTACATGCAGCTACTCATGGCAAGAGATGATGCATACAAGAGCAACACATCAAAGCAAGTTTAAATGAGGCCGGTACAACATAGAACAATTTTGGTAAGTCCTCATATGCAAATTTCGAAATTGGTCCAGATCTGAATAAACATTATGTTCAAGTTGTTAAACAGCAAGTTAAGATGCACCAAGATGATCCACACGAAATTCTAGTCAAGTTACATATAAAGTTCAATTAGTTCGGAGCTACGGCCTAGAAGATATGAGCAAAACAAGATAAACATGGCATTGATGCAAAAAGGCATTCAAACATCAAGCAAACACTCTCAAAAGAAGGATTCAACATGACAAGAAGAAACTATATGCAAATCTAAGCAAGTTTCATATAGAGCATGCTCAAAACGGAGCAACGGTTCAACACATACACATACACATGAAACAAGTTATAACCAGAATCTGTCCAAAACAACAACTAGGCATCTTGCAAGCATCATGGAAATATGCTACATCACTTCAACATGAAGACAAAATGCATGGACATGATGTACAGGTAAAGCGTGACAAAACACGAACATTGAGCTATCTCCAGAAATCACTTGAACATGCTCAAAAGGACATGACAAGATTGCAAATAATAACAGTTTCACAGACTTAGCAGAAATCACTGGACATGGCAGCAATAACATCAAGTTGCAATGTTTAGAGCTATCAAACAACATGTTACAGCGAGCTGTCAGGGCAAATTAGGGCATGGCATGCTAATAGTGAAAACAGAGAACAAAACTCCCTTACTGAATTAATTCCAAAGATCAACAGAAAAGATGGTACCAACCACGCAAACATGGCAAATGATATGATAGAATCAGAATAATAGTACATGGCAGGAACAATGATAAGTAGGCATGTTGGTGAGCTTGTACCACTCTCCAAAGAGCATTTCATGGCATGACAAGATGACCAGCAGTAAGATGACATATTTATGAAGCTAAGCATGACAAGAAAAAGTTCATAGGGTGCATGGATCATTAGCAAGACACATGGCAAAACTAAACTTCATGTTAACAGGCTGACAAAAACATTATTTAGCAAGTTTGAGAGCAATATTACAACAAGTTACAGCAAGTTATAAATGCAACCAAGGGCATAGATGGATAGAGCATGACATGAATAACAAAACATCCTTAGTGAACATCTCCAGATTATGCATAGAATGACTTGTAGCAGCAGGTTTACATAGCATCATAATATAGCAGATTCAACCTAGCAAACCAGTAACAGCAAGAACCCTACTTCACGAGCTTGATGCACTCACTACAAGACTCACAAAAAATACATGCATTGCACCACCGTAAATATGGCATGATGTATCTCAAAACTCATGTAGACATCAAGCTCCTAGGATGCACACACAAAATGCAATGAAAAAGACAAATCACCAAGTTCTGTTAACAGACAACAGTTAACATCATATAGCACTCTTGCAACAATGATAAGGGCATCAAGATGAACTCAAACAGGCATGGCACAATGGATTGAAATGAATATCATCTCATGATGAACATTTAGACATGTTACACGCACAAAACGGAGCTACATACAAGAAGTTATGGCATGATGAACGGAGCTACATCCAACAGTGGAAAAACGAAGTCAACCTTATGGATCTAGGGTTCGTCGGCACGGAACCCGAGGACAGCCGGAGCTAGGTCACAGGAGAAGAGGAAGACGGTCGAGGACGGGACTGCATCGACGAGGGCGCGAGGACGGGCGGCGGCGCACGGATCCGGCCACCTCCCGGCTGGATGTGGTCGCGGCAGCGACGAGGAGCTCGGTGAGGTGGGCGGCCGCCGGCGGGAGTGGAGGAGGTGACACGGGGCGCGGCTCGGTCGGCGGCGGCGGCTGGAGACGAAGGCGGCGGAGGAGGCTCCCGGCCGGTGGGATCCGACGGAGACGGGCGGCGCGGGCGGCGGCGTCCGGGCCTTCGGGCGGGCGGCGGCGCCGACTCGGGCCGGGAGGGCCCCGCGTGGGCTCGACGGGCCGGCGGCACGAGGAGAGAGAGGGGGGCCGGCGGCGGTGACGTGGCGGCGCGGGAGTGGCTGAGGCAGCAGGGTTGGCGACATGGCGGGCGCTGATTGGTCAGAGTGAGGTGGCCGATGGACGCGTCCGGCCAGACCGGACATGTCCGTCTGCGCGGAGGAGCGGGGCTAGGGTTTGGACCCGGGATTTCGGGGGAGAGGGCATATTTATAGGTCGAGGGAGCTAGGAGAGTCCAAATGGGGAGCGGTTTTCGCCCACACGATCATGATCGAACGACCGAGAGCATGGAGGGGGTTTGGATGGGCTCATGGGGTGTGGTGAAAAGGGGTTGGGCTACAAACAGATAGGGGTTTCGGGCTACGCGGTTAACCGTTGGGGCATCGAACGACCTCCAAATGGAACAAAATTTGACGGGCGGTCTGTCCGTGCTATACCAAGGCCACTCGGCAAATCTCGACCCGTTCCGAGAACGTTTTTCTCCCGCTCACGAAACAAGGTCTGAGAGGGGCGACGGGCGCGTGAGAATGTGGTTGGGCTCAGAACAGACAACAGAGAGAACCGGGGGAACCCGAATGGATGCATGTTTTAAAAAACATGCAGATGAAATGCAGATGATGACATGGCAAAATGCAACATGCAAGCAATGACATGGCAACAACGACGAATAGCTGGAAGACACCTAGCGCATCGGATCCGGGGCTTTACAAAAGCTCTGCCAGGGAGACAACCCGGAAGTTTTAGAGAGTCATCTATTTCTTTTAAGTGCTTTTATAAAGTTTAAAAACAAAAAAATAAAGAGGGGAACCCAGAACTTTTCAAAAAGGAAAGTGAAAGTGAGAGAGACAAGCATTGTTGAAGTGGGGGAGCTCCTTGAACTTTGTTCATGCTCACGGAAACTTTATGAATCTTAATTACAGAAACTTTTCATCAAAAATAATTATCCCCTTGTACAATTCCATTGTATTATAAAAATAATGTGCCAAGGTTTGCCTTTAGGATGTTTACAATGCTTGTTGGTTTGTGCGGTGTAGGACAGAAACTTTGGCTGTAGTGCGCGATTTTACATTTTTTACTTGGTACGTCAAACGGTTCTGAAACTTTTTGCACTGTCTTTATGTACAATTTTTTTATTTTTACTAATTTTGGTAGAAATTTTGGGGTACCAGAAGTATGGTGAATGTTCAGATTGCTACAGAATGTTCTGTTTTTGACAGATTCGGTTTTTTGATGCATAGTTTACTTGTTTTGATGAAACTATCAATTTCTATCAGTGGATTAAGCCATGGAAAAGTTATATTACAGTAGGCACAATGCAAAAACAAAATATGAATTGGTTTGCAACAGTACTTAGAGTAATGATTTGCTTTATTATACTAACGGATCTTACCGAGTTTTTTGTTGAAGTTTTGTGTGGATGAAGTGTTTGATCGAGGAGGTCTCGATATGAGGAAAAGAAAGAGAGGCAGGAGCTCAAGCTTGGGGATTCCCAAGGCACACCAAGTAAATATTCAAGGAGACTCAAGCATCTAAGCTTGGGGATGCCCCGGAAGGCATCCCCTCTTTCTTCAACAAGTATCGGTATGTTTTTGGATTCGTTTCATTCATGTGATATGTGCAAATCTTGGAGCGTCTTTTGCATTTAGTTTTCACTTTTCTTTTATGCACCATGCTGGTATGAGATAGTACTTGGTTGATTTATAGAATGTTCATTGCACCTCACTTAAATCTTTTGAGTGTGGCTTTATAGAATGCTTCATGTGCTTTACTTATATCATTTGAAGTTTGGATTGCTTGTTTCTCTTCACATAGAAAACCGCCATTTGTAGAATGCTCTTTTGCTTCACTTATATTTGTTAGAGCGTGGGCATATATTTTGTATAAAGAACTAAACTCTCTAGCTTCACTAATATCTATTTAGAGAGATGACAGGAATTGGTCATTCACATGGTTAGTCATAAAATCCTACATAAAACTTGTAGATCACTGAATATGATATGTTTGATTCCTCGCAATAGTTTTGCGATATAAAGGTGGTGATATTAGAGTCATGCTAGTGAGTAGTTGTGGATTAGTAGAAATACTTGTGTTGAGGTTTGTGATTCCCAAAGCATGCACGTATGGTGAACCGTTATGTGATGAAGTCTGAGCATGATTTATTTATTGATTGTCTTCCTTATGAGTGGCGGTCGGGGACGAGCGATGGTCATTTCCTACCAATCTATCCCCCTAGGAGCACGCGCGTAGTACTTTGTTTCGATGACTAATAGATTTTTGCAATAAGTATGTGAGTTCTTTATGACTAATGTTGAGTCCATGGATTATACACACTCTCACCCTTCCATCATTGCTAGCCTCATCGGTACCGTGCATTGCCCTTTCTCACCTCGAGAGTTGGTGCAAACTTCGCCGGTGCATCCAAACCCCGTGATATGATATGCTCTGTAACACATAAGCCTCCTTATATCTTCCTCAAAACAGCCACCATACCTACCTATCATGGCATTTCCATAGCCATTCCGAGATATATTGCCATGCAACTTCCATCATCATCATATACATGACTTGAGCATTCATTGTCATATTGCTTTGCATGATCGTAAGATGGCTAGCATGATGTTTTCATGGCATGTCCATTTTTTGATGTCATTGCTATGCTAGATCATTACACATCCTGGTACACTGCCGGAGGCATTCATATAGAGTCATATCTTTGTTGTAGATATCGAGTAATATTGAGTTGTAAGTAAATAAAAGTGTGATGATCATCATTATTAGAGCATTACTCCAGTGAGGAAAGGATGATGGAGACTATGATTCCCCCACAAGTCGGGATCAGACTCCGGAATTTATGAAAAAAAGGGGAGTCCAAAGAAGCCTACAAAAAAATGAGAGCAAAAGAGAGAAGGGGCAATGTTACTATCCTTTTACCACACTTGTGCTTCAGAGTAGCACCATGTTTTTCATATAGAGAGTCTCTTGAGTTATCACTTTCATATACTAGTGAGAATTTTCATTATAGAACTTGGCTTGTATATTCCGATGATGGGCTTCCTAAAATGCCCGAGGTCTTCATGAGCAAGAAATATGGATGCACACCCACTTAGTTTCAGTTTGAGCTTTTATACACTTATAGCTCTAGTGCATCCGTTGCATGGCAATCCCTACTCCTCACATTGACATCAATTGATGGGCATCTCCATAGCCCGTTGATTAGCCGCGTCGATGTGAAACTTTCTCCTTTTTGTCTTCTCCACACAACCTCCACCATCATATTCTATTCCACCTATAGTGCTATGTCCATGGCTCACGCTCATGTATTGTGTGAAAGTTGAAAAGGTTTGAGAACGTCAAAAGTATGAAACAATTGCTTGGCTTGTCATCGGGGTTGTGCATGATTTGAATATTTTGTGTGGTGAAGATGGAGCATAGCCAGACTATATGATTTTGTAGGGATAACTTTCTTTGGCCATGTTGTTTTGAAAAGACATGATTGCTTTATTAGTACACTTGAAGTATTATCGTTTTTATGTCAACTGATAGACTATTGCTTTGAATCATTCGTGTCTTAATATTCATGCCATGATTAGATATATGATCAAGGTTACGCTAGGTAGCATTCCACATCAAAAAATATCTTTTTATCATTTACCTACTCGAGGACGAGCAGGAATTAAGCTTGGGGATGCTGATACGTCTCCGTCGTATCTATAATTTTAGATTGTTCCATCCCAATATTCTACAACTTTCATACACTTTTGGCAACTTTTTATATTATTTTTGGGACTAACATATTGATCCAGTGCCCAGTACTAGGTCCTGTTTGTTGCATGTTTTATGTTTCGCAAAAACCCCATATCAAACAGAGTCCAAACGGGATAAAAACGGACGGAGAATATTTTTGGAATATTTAAGATTTTTGGGAAGAAAAATCAACGCGAGACGGTGCCCGAGGGGGCCACGAGGCAGGGGGCGCGCCCCTGGCCCTCGTGGGCACCCCGTATGGCGGTTGATGCTCTTCTTTTGCCGCATGAAAGCTAATTTTCAAAGAAAAATCTTGGCGAAGGTTTCAGTCCAATTGGAGTTACGGATCTTCGGATATATAAGAAATGGTGAAAGGGCAGAATCTGGAACGCAGAAACAGAGAGACAGATCCAATCTCGGAGGGGATCTCGCCCCTCCCAAGCCTTGGAGGCCATGGACCAGAGGGGAAACCCTTCTCCCATCTAGGGAGAAGGTCAAGGAAGAAGAAGAAGAAGAACGGGGCTCTCTCCCTCTTGCTTCCGGTGGCGCCGGAACACCGCCGGGGCCATCATCATCACCGCGATCTACACCAACAACTTCATCACCCTCATCACCAACTCTCCCCCCCTCCATGCAGTGGTGTAAACCCTCTTTTACCCACTGTAATCTCTACTTAAACACGGTGCTCAACGCTATATATTATTTCCCAATGATGTATGGCTATCCTATGATGTTTGAGTAGATCCGTTTTGTCCTATGGGTTAATTGATGATCGTGATTGGTTTGAGTTGCATGTTTTATTATTGGTGCTGTCCTATGGTGCTCTCCATGTCATGCAAGCGTGAGGGATTCCCGCTGTAGGGTGTTGCAATACGTTCATGATTCGCTTATAGTGGGTTTCTTGAGTGACAGAAGCATAAACCCGAGTAAGGGGGTTGTTGCGGATGGGATAAAGAGGACTTGATGCTTTAATGATATGGTTGGGTTTTACCTTAATGATCTTTAGTAGTTGCGGATGCTTGCTAGAGTTCCAATCATAAGTGCATATGATCCTAGAAGAGGAAGTATGTTAGCTTATGCCTCTCCCGCAAATAAAACTGCAATAGTGATTACCGGTCTAGTTATCGATTGCCTAGGGACAAATAAATTTCTCGTGACAAAAAGCTCTCTACTAAAACTAAATTAGTTGTGTCTTCATCTAAACAACCCCTGCTTTTTATTTACGTGCTTTTTATTATCTTGCAAACCTATCCTATCACACCTGCAAAGTACTTCTAGTTTCATACTTGTTCTAGGTAAAGCGAACGTCAAGCGTGCGTAGAGTTGTATCGGTGGTCGATAGAACTTGAGGGAATATTTGCTCTACCTTTAGCTCCTCGTTGGGTTCAACACTCTTACTTATCGAAAGAGGCTATAGTTTATCCCATATACTTGTGGGTTATCAGTGCGCCGGATCAAAGCTATCATACATTCATCTGATAACATGAACGCCGGCTCTGCGGTCTTAATGTTGGAGAAAAATTGTCGTTTTTTGCCTCTTAAACAGAAGCTGGGGCGGCTCAAGCGCGATTGTAACAATATGGGTCAGCCGATGGTGGCTCTGATCAAATATGCCGACTCTGATAGTACCAAGGACCCCGAGTCTGACGATGAGAAGACAGGGAAGGGAAAAAAGAACGGCAATGCCAAGGGTCAGCAGCCTAACCCAGCGAATCAGGGGGGTAATGGTAAACGCAAGGTTGATGGTAGCTCGGAGTTTGTGGCTAACACCAATGCACAGGGCAACAATCAACGTCGTAAGGGGAGGCTGCCTCCTCGGACCGGCGGGTCAGGTCCTACTCTTGAGCAGTTGTTGAATGAGCCCTGTCCAAGGCATGGCACGCAGGGGAAACCAGCCACTCACCTTTGGAAAAATTGTACGATTATGAAGGCTTTCAAAAACTCTAACGCATATGACAACGATCAAGGGCCGGGCGGCGGCTCAGGTGGCGGCAGTTCCCAAGGCCCGGGTTATGGAGGTGATGGTTCTAGTTCCGACTTCCAGAGCCACCAAAATAATCAGGGTGGATATAATCAAGGTAGCCAGGGTGGTTACAATCAGCAATCTGGCCAGGGAGGTCAGCAGCAGCAATCTTTATATCAAAGTAATCCAAAGCAGCTGAATAGTGGATGGTATCATGTGTTTACCACTAGTTTGTGCAAACGGGTCCAGAAGCTTCATAAGAGGGCTGTGAACGCTGTTGAGCCGGCTGTTCCTAATTACTTGCGATGGTATGAGCAGCCCATTATGTGGAGTAGGGCGGATCATCCTCCCCGAGTTGACAATCCGGGTCACTTAGCTTTGGTGGTGGCGCCTCAAGTTGGTGGATACAAATTCACTAAGGTACTCATGGCTGGAGGCAGTAACATCAATATTCTTTATTATGAGACCTTCCGTCGTATGGAATTGACTGATAAAAGTCTTAAGACGTCCAACATTGTTTTCCACGAAGTGGTGCCTGGTAAGTCGGCTACCCAGTGGGCAAGATTGAGCTGGAGGTGGCCTTTGGAGATGAGCATGATTCCAAGGCTGAGAAGTTAACCTTTGAAGTGGTCAAAATCAGGAGCCCGTACCACGCTCTGTTTGGATGGCCGGCTTACGCCAAGTTCATGGTTCGGCCGTGTTATGTCTATCTGCAGCTCAAGATGCTGGGTTATAAAGGGGCCATCACAGTGCATGGGAGTCGGAAGATAGCCCTGGAATGTGAAGAAGGTGATGCTTCCTATGCCGAGTCTGTCTGTGCAACAGAGGAATTGAAGTTTTACAAGGATAATGTTGACCCTGCGGATATGACATCTTTGAAAAAGCAAACTACAGAGCATGATCCGGTGCTAAAGTTTAAGTTGGCTGATGACACCAAACTGGTTGATTTTGTTCCTGGCGACTCATCTAAGCAGTTCAGTATCAGTGCTAATTTGGATCCAAAATAGGAAAGAGCGCTCATCGAGTTCATCCGTGAGAACCGGGACATCTTTGCATGGAAGCCTTCTGACATGCCGGGTGTACCGAGGGAACTCGCTGAGCACACTCTCAACATTGGTCTGAAATTTAAGCCGGTCAAGCAATTCCTGCGTCTTTTCAACAAGGAGAGGCATAAAGCCATTGGTGAAGAAGTGGCCCGGCTCTTGGAGGCCGGGTTCATTGTTGAGGTTTGTCATCCAGAGTGGTTGGTTAACCCGGTGCTAGTGCTTAAGAAACATGGCACTTGGCGCATGTGTGTGGATTACACGGACTTAAACAAAGCTTGTCTGGCTGATCCTTTTGCTCTCCCTCATATTGATCAAATCATTGATGCTACGGCGGGTTGTGAGCGCTTGATTTTTTTTGGATGCTTATTCTGGTTATCATCAGATCAAGATGGTAGTCAAAGACCAGGAAAATACAGCTTTCATTACTCCCTTTGGAGCCTTCTGCTATGTGTTTATACCTTTTGGGCTCAAGAGTGCCCAGGCGACTTATCAGCGATGTGGGCAGAATTGTCTTCACAGTCAGATTGGGCGCAATGTTCATGCTTATGTGGACGATATTATGGTGAAGTCGAGAGAGAAGGAAACTTTGATAGATGATTTGAAGGAAATCTTTGATAATCTCCAGGTCTATAGGATGATACTTAACCCGACCAAGTGCATTTTTGGTGTGCCAGCAGGCAAGCTTTTGGGTTTTCTGGTTTCTAACAGGGGCATTGAGGCTAACCCGGAGAAGATCAAGGCCATCACCTCCCTGGCTAAACTGGCGTGTATCAATGATGTTCAACGTCTGGCGGGTCGTATTGCTGCCTTAAGACGGTTCATAAGCCGGTTGGGTGAGAAGGCCATACCGCTGTATTAGATGATGAAGAAAACAGATGACTTCATCTGGAGTGATGCTGCTAACGATGCATTTGAAGATTTGAAGAGGCAGCTAGCTGAGCCACCAGTCCTTGCTGCTCCCATTGATAATGAGCCATTATTGTTATATGTGGCTGCTAACTCCCGTGCCGTCAGTGTGGCCATTGTGGTGGAACAAAAGGAGGCTGGCAAGGAGTACCCGGTTCAGCAGTCGGTTTACTATATCAGTGAAGTGCTCATTGAATCCAAGCAGAGATATCCACATTGGCAGAAGCTCGTTTATGGAGTGTTCATGGCCAGCTGGAAGCTTAAACAATATTTTCTGGGTCATCCCATCATTGTGTTCAGTTCTGCTCCTTTGGGAGATATTATTCAAAACAGAGAAGCCACAAGACGAGTTGCTAAGTGGGCCATTGAACTTGGGCATCATGGTTTAAAATATATGCCTCGCACGGCCATCAAATCTCAAGCTTTGGTGGATTTCATCAATGACTGGAAGGAGCTGCAGATGCCTGAAGAGAAGCCAGATAACACATATTGGACGATTCACTTTGATGGATCCAGGCAATTGGAAGGCTCGGTGGCTGGAGTTGTCTTAGCTTCCCCTCGAGGTGACAAGTTTTGTTATGTTCTAAGGTTGATGTTTCCCTATACTAACAATGCAGCTGAGTATGAAGCCTTGCTCCATGGTCTTCAGATGGCTAAGGAGATGAATTTAAGCTGGGTGAGGTGCTTTGGTGACTCAGACTTGGTGGCTCAGCAAGTTTCAGGCAAGTGGGATTCTAAGGACCCACTCATGGCGGCTTATCGACGTGAGGTTGATACTATTGCTGGACACTTCAAGGGTTATTAGGTGGAACACATCGATCGTAGGAAGAATGAGTCGACTGATGCTTTAAGCCGTTTGGGATCTCAACGTAAGCCGGTGCCACCTAACACTTTCTTGGATGTTCTGCATAAGCCCTCTGTCAAACTGCCTACAGAGGAAGATTTGGCTATTTCTGACCTGGAGGCATGGTTGGTGGCGGCTCTTCACGCTATCCCAGATTGAACAGTCCCATATTTGGCTTACATGACCCGAGGTGAGTTGCCTAAGGACGAAACTTTGGCTAGGTAGATAACCCGGCGGTCTAAGTCAATCACAATTGCCAATGGCGAGTTACACCATCGTAGTGTCACTGGGGTGTTTCAGCATTCCGTCTCTCCTAAGGAAGGCCATGAGATTCTTCGTGAGATTCATGAAGGAGATTGTGTTCACCATGCCGGTTCAAAATCCCTTGTGGCTAAAGCTCTTCATCATGGGTTTTATTGGTTGACGGCTCATGCAGATGCAGAGGATTTGGTCAGTAAATGTGATGGTTGTCAGAAATTCTCACGACGAGCTCATGTGCCAGCTCAAGAATTGAGGATGATTCCAATTACTAGGCCGTTTGCAGTCTGGGGGCTTGATATGGTTGGGCCTTTCAAAAGGTCCAAGGATAAAAGGACCCACCTTTTGGTGGCGGTTGATAAATTCACAAAGTGGGTCGAGGCAGAGCCAGTTAGTAAGTTTGACGCAGCCACAGCGATTCAATTCCTGAAGAAGGTGATTTTTTTTGTTTTGGCTTCCCGCACAACATTATAACTGGCAATGGCACTAATCTATTCAAGGGTGCCATGGAGGAGTTTTTTCAACGTGAGCATATTCAACATGACGTTTCATCAGTAGCGCACCCCCAGTCCAATGGTCAAGCTAAAAGAGCCAATCAAGAAATTTTGAAAGGCATTAAACCCCAGTTTATGGTTCCCTTGCAACGAACGTCGGGTTGTTGGGTGGAGGAGTTACCTTCAGTATTATGGAGTATCAATACTACCCCAAATAGGTATACGTGTTACACGCCTTTCTTCATGGTTTATGGAGCAGAGGCGGTTCTTCCTAGTGACATCTGTCATGACTCCCCCTGCATGGCGGCTTATGTTGAAACTTATAATGAACAAGCGCGTCAGGATGCACTTAAACTGTTAGATGAAAAGCGCAACCTGGCGGCAGCCCGCTCGACGATTTACCAATAAGACCTGCGCTGTTACCACAACCGCGGGGTTAAGTCCAGAACCTTTCAAGAAGGTGATTTGGTGCTCCAGCTCATCCAGGATCAAACTGATTCACACAAGTTATCCCCGCCTTGGGAAGGGCCCTTTGTGGTCAGCAAGAACTTGAACAATGGGTCCTACTACCTTCCCGATATTCGAGAGTACAAAGACTCACATAAGTCGGAGGAGGAGACCCGCCGATCGTGGAATATTGCTCATCTTCGGCCTTACTACACATGAGCCACCGGATCTTATGATGTACATATTTTTACTGTCAGGACCCCGACTCGATGTCACATCGATCTAGCCGGTAACACCTCATATCACTTTGCGGCCTCACGCACGGTATCCCCACGGGTGTCGCCTTACCTTTGCCCAGGACCGTTTGCGCCTTTTGGCTCACGTATATGATAAGGAGCCCGGGCTGACATGAATAGTCGTAAACCCAAAGCGGCACAGACTTACAGGGACAGGCATCCATGACCCAGCTTCGAACGTGTCGGTCATCAGCAAGTGGGTCCGGGTTGTAGCACTGGGCTAGCAGGACTCCGGTAAACCGGGCTGTAGCGGGCTAACAGGACTCCGGTACTCAATGCGTGACATTTCCCCCAAGGGACAGACACCGGAACGAAGAAGGACACATGCCGGCCAGCCTAAGTGTTCCAGAGCAGTAGCAAGCTACCATGGCTCAGCGGTAACACTAGGAGACATTTCCCGGTAAGAGAGGCTACTAAAGATAAACAACTAGATAGTCAGATCCCACACATACCAAGCATTTCAATCATACACACAATATGCTCGATATGTGCAAATACAACAAGGCATCACAACATGACTCTACGACACAAGTACTTTATTTAAGGCTCAGAGAGCCATACATAACATACACAAAGGTACGGGTCTCACGACCCAGCATTCAAGTCATACAGTCATACAAACCAGCAGCGGAAGTAACTTGTCTGAGTACAGACAACTAGTAAAATAAAAGAGGCTTGGAAAGCCTAGCTATACTACGTGATCCTTCACAAGCTCAGGATCACCACCTGGGCCTTAGCCTACTCATTGATGTCAACGTCTACGTAGAACCCATCAGAAGGGGTTGCAGCGTCTTCTGTAAAAATATAAATTATAGCAACATGAGTACAAAGGTACTCAGCAAGACTTACATCAGATCCTACATACATGCATGTTATCAAGAAGGGTTGGTGGAGTTATTGCAGCAAGCCAACTTTGACTCTTGGCTAGGCTAACCTACGAGACTCCAACTCGAAATGGTTTTGCGCACACGAGTCCACTACTCACCACTTCAATACACTACCGAGGATCCACCTCCGTCTTCCTACGGAAGAGCCATCCTCGGCACTCACACTTATCTTGAGGCTTTTAATAGTTTCCATTTACTTGTCTATGAACTGTATAGGCAACCAAGTAGTCCTTTACCACGAACGCGGCTATTCGAATAGATCATGATAACCCTGCAGGGGTGTACTTCTTCATACATGTTTCCACCACTTAGCGTCTGCACACGATATGTGCTCGGCAGACTTCAAGCGAAAGCCGACGTGGGTGTAGACCACGACCTACCTAAACACTTAAGCCTCTAGTCCAGGTTTATCGCCTATCCAGGTTCCATCCGCAGGGAGTCCGGCCGAGGTTTCCCATACGTCCCGAACGATGTGAACAGGGTTCCCGAGATACCTAACGAGTATTCGGTACACCGTGCCACGTACCTACCGCATCACAGCCCACCCCTACGGTCAGCGCTGTCCACGGCCTCCAGTAGGCTACAAACACCAGAAACTACGTGCAACTCCTGGACAGAGAGCTAGGGTGAATAAGAAGTCGAGCGGGGTCATATTTCAGGGCCCAATGCATGGTAGTAGCTGTATCTTAAATCACACATACAGATCTCAGTGCTTAAGGTCGGCTTCAATGAAACAACCCACCATGTACTCCTACATGGCCTCTCATCGATACCTTTACCAAATCGTGTTCACCACACCACTCCTGTTACCGACATAATCATTTCACTCTAGCCCATCACCCAGATGAACCAGACCTGACACGACTCAAAGCATAGCAGGCATAGCAAGGTAGGAACAACACATACATATGGCTCAATCAACTCCTACACATGCTAGTGGGTTTCATCTAGTTACTGTGGCAATGACAGGTCATGCAGAGGAAGTGGGTTCAACTACCGCAGCACACAGCAGTTTGAAACGCGTTGTCTTAATGCAGTAAAAGAGAGCAGGAGCGGGAACATGGGATTGTATCGATATGATCAAATAGTTGGTTGCTTGCCTGATGGTTCGATGCACTGATACGGTTCTTCGTTAGGGTAATCACGGTACTCCTCGGAGGCAGAACCTGCCGCAAAGAACACCGATACACAACCATCACCAAACAATGTGCAACAGTATGATGCATGCATGAAACATAGCAATATGAGTGTGTTGGGCTAATGCAATTAAGACCAGAAGGGTTTGAACCAATTTGAATCAAAGATTCAAATTTCAAACTCAAAACATGGCCTTTTAAAGTGCTTTTCCTTGTTCTGCATTAAACATCAAGTTAACTTGCTTAGTCATGCATGAAAATAGTACAGATGGATAGATTAGATTTTTCTGATCATTTTTCATATATAATTTGTCTGATTTGGAGTTACAGAATAAAAGTTATGAATTTTTGAAGTTTAAATTATATTTTGGAATTTCCTATATTAGATTAATTCCAGAAAAACAATTATTGCGTCAGCCTGACGTCAGTGTGACATCAGCAGGTCAACGGGACACGTCCGGGTCAAACCTGACAGTGGGTCCCGCGTGTCAGTGTGATTAGATTAGTTAAAGTTTAATTAAAACTAAACCTATTTAATTAACAGGGCTGGGCCCCACCTGTCATTGACTCAGGGGGAGTCAACCAGGGCCCACCCGTGGTCAAACCCGGGTCGGCTGCACTAGCGTTTAGCCGCCGGCGAGCCCAACGCGGCGGCGGAAGTGGTTTTGGTCGTTCCGGCCACCAAATGGGTCGCGGAGACCACCGGAGTGGAGCTGGGGACGAGCCGCAGCTCTTGGTTGAGTCCGTTGGGGTCGGGGTGGCTGGAGTTGGCGCTGGCGACGACTTTGGCGGCCACCGGGGTTCGGCCGAAGACGAATTTGATGCTAGAGGGGTCGGTGAGGCTCGGGAAGTGGCTAGCTAGGTGCTAAGTGACACGGGGAGTATGATGGACACCAGTTTGTGGCCGGAGGGTGACCGGGAGCACGTCGGCGACGAGCTCCACGGCGGTGGGTGCGGTTGAGCTCCGGGAGGTTGCTACACGGCTCGGGAGCAAGAACGGAAGGGAGGGGAAGATGGCTAAGCTCACAGTGAGTGCGACGAAGACCTTGGTGTGGCGACGGCGGCGTTGAAGGGGATCTCCGGCGACGGCGGTTCGGGCGAGGTCGTTGCGGTGGACTCGGGCATTGCGAGCGCTCGGGGCTCGGCTGCTCGATGAAGTGGACAGCGGCGGAGCTCCTGGACACGGTGAGAGGACGCACGGGCGGCGGGGAGCACTGCTACGACGAAGGCACGGCGATGGTGGCGTCGGCCATGGCGGGGCAGTGCGAGGGGGAGG
>NC_041391.1:188818272-188828291 GCF_002162155.2 Triticum dicoccoides | reverse complement strand
GGGGGTTCGGGGGAGCGAGGGAGGCTGATCCACGACGTCACCGGGCGAGGGGAGCGGCGAGGCGGCGAGCAGGTGCGTGGCGCGCGCTGCGGTCGCCGTCGGGCACCTGCCTGCCTGCCTGGCCGGCAAGCAGCTCGCTGGAGCGGCGCTGGGCTGGGCCGGCAGGTGGGCCGGGAGCAGGCGCCAGGTAAGCTTTCCCATTTTCTTCTGTTTCTGTTTTTTTAATACTTCTGCAACTTTGTTGAATTAAATAAAATACTTAGGCAACTCCTAAAATCACCAAATTACTCCTGGTCCATAGTTGGATTATTTCCAACATGAAACATTTTAGTTTGGAGATATTTGAGCATTTAAATATTTTATATAATTTTAAATGCCCAAATTCAAATATTTATGATTTAATTCAAAAACCCTAAGATGGCCTAGGAAAATGTGCACCACTTTTGGCAGAGGTTCTGAACCAAGACAAAAATGATGGGCATTTTAGAAGGGCATTTCAGGTTCATTCAAAAAGTTTTTAGCAAACCCTAGTTGGTTTCAGAGGGGACTGGGGGTTCTGTCATCCCCATTTCAAGTTTCTGATGAAAGAGTAAACATGATGCAACACTCTAATGCATGGCTAACTAGGATGTGACAACTCACCCCCACTCAAAAGAATCTCGTCCCGAGATTTGGGTTCCTCCGGGAAGAAGGCGGGATACTCAAGTCGAAGACGATCCTCCCTTTCCCAAGTTGCTTCATCCTCAGAATGGTGCGACCATTGACCTTTGAGAAACTTGATATTATGACGTCGAGTGGTACGCTCGGCCTGATCGAGGATACGAATGGGGTACTCTCGATATGTAAGATTATCTTGGAGATCAAGCGTTTCGTAGTCTACTCCACGGATAGGATCCGAGAAGCAACGCCTGAGTTGAGAAACATGGAAGACATCGTGGACTCTGGAGAGGTGCGGAGGTAGTTCCAATTGGTAGGCAACTTCCCCTCGTTTGGCGAGAATGCGAAAAGGTCCAATGTAACGAGGAGCCAATTTGCCTTTGATACCGAAACGATGGGTTCCCTTCAGAGGGGTGACCCGAAGATAAGCCTTCTCGTCAACCTCGAAAGTCATAGCCTTATGTTTTCGGTCATATTGACTCTTTTGACGAGATTGGGCTGTTTTCAACTTTTCACGAACGATGCGAACTTGCTCTTCTGCTTCCTGAATCATATCCGGGCCAAAGAATTGTCTTTCCCCGGTCTCTGACCAGTTAAGGGGTGTTCGACACCGTCGTCCATAGAGAACTTCAAAAGGGGCCTTACCCAAGCTAGATTGATAGCTGTTGTTGTAAGCAAATTCGGCAAATGGAAGACATTTCTCCCAACCCATTCCGAATGAGATAACAGAGGCTCGAAGCATGTCTTCTAGAATCTGGTTGACGCGTTCCACTTGACCACTCGACTGAGGGTGGAAAGCGGTGCTGAAGGAGAGACAGGTTCCCATAGCATTTTGGAACTTTCCCAAAATCGAGAGGTGAAAAGACTTCCTCGATCCGAGTTAATTTCCAAAGGAACACCATGGAGAGACACTATTCGGGAGATGTATAAGTCTGCCAATTGACTAGCGGTTATACTCTCACGAACAGGTAGGAAATGGGCTACTTTGGAAAGACGATCGACAACGACGAAGATAGCATTATTCCCTCTCTTGGTCCTGGGAAAACCGGTAATGAAATCCATACTAATTTTATCCCATTTCCATTCAGGAATAGCTAAGGGTTGAAGGGTGCAAGCAGGCCGTTGATGCTCTGCTTTTATAGGATGACAGACGTCGCAATTAGCAATATACTGAGCAATTTCTCTCTTCATCCTAGTCCACCAGAACCTCTGGCGTAGGTCCTGATACATCTTGGTACTACCGGGATGAATGGTGAGAGGAGATTCATGAGCCTCCTTAAGGATCAACTGCCGTAGATGCTGGTTCTTGGGAACCACTAAACGGTTCTTAAAGTACACAGCACCATGATCATTTGTGGAGAAACAACTAGCACCTCTGCTAGCAATGTTCTCCTTGATTTTAGATATTCCCTTATCTCGCTTTTGGGCAACGATGATATGATCCGTAAGAGTAGGTTTCGCCACCAAGGTGGAAAGAAATCCTTGAGGAACAATGTGAAGGTTAAGCTTCCGAAATTCCTCATGGAGAAGCGGTTGACCTTGTTGTAACATCAGGTTGTTACAATAAGATTTACGACTTAGCGCATCAGCCATGACGTTGGCTTTCCCTTGGGTGTAAGTTATTCCTAAGTCGAAATCTGTGATCAACTCGACCCAACGTCTTTGCCTGAGATTCAAATCCGGTTGGGTGAAGATGTACTTCAGACTTTGGTGATCAGTGAATATTTTGCAACGATTACCGAGGAGGTAATGTCGCCAGGTTTTAAGTGCATAGACTACAGCTGCAAGCTCTAAATCATGAGTAGGATAATTCTCCTCATGTGGGTGCAATTGCCGTGAAGCATAAGCAATTACGTGTCGATCTTGCATGAGAATACAGCCTAGTCCTTGTCGCGAGGCGTCGCAGTAGATAACAAAGTCCTTAGAGAAGTCTGGTGGTACCAGTACAGGAGCAGAAGTCAGGCGTCTTTTCAGTTCCTGAAAGCTGTGCTCACATTGTGGAGTCCATTCGAACTTCTTATCTTTCTTGAGGAGTTCGGTTAGAGGTTTAGCAACTTTGGAGAAGTTTTCGACAAAGCGACGGCAATAGCTCGCTAAGCCCAGAAAACTCCAAACATGCTTGACCGATTCAGGTGGAGTCCAATTAAGGACGGCTTGAACTCGCTCAGGGTTAACAGCAATACCTTTACCAGATATTACATGACCCAGATAGGTCACTTCTGACAACCAAAATTCACATTTAGAGAATTTGGCATAAAGACGATGCTCTCGAAGTTTCGTCAACACTAGCCTTAGATGTTCGGCATGTTCTTCCTCGTTCTTGGAGTAGATGAGTATATCATCGAGGTAAACCACGACGAATTTATCCAAATACTCCATGAAGATTGAGTTCATTAACCGAGAAAAAGTGGCTGGAGCGTTGGTTAAACCGAAGGACATGACGGTGTACTCGTATTGGCCATAACGAGTAACAAAGGCCGTTTTAGGAATGTCCCCATTCCTGATTTTGATTTGATGGTAGCCCAACCTCAAATCCATCTTGGAGAAGACTGAGGATCCAGCGAGCTGATCATACAGGTCGTTGATCCTGGGGAGCGGATATTTGTTCTTGATTGTGACCAAATTGACAGGTCGATAATCTACAACCATCCGGTCCGTACCATCCTTCTTCTTGACGAAGAGGACGGGGCAAGCCCACGGAGATGAACTAGGTCGGATGAAACCCTTTTTCAAGGACTCATCGAGTTGTTTCTTAAGCTCGGCTAGTTCTAGTGGTGCCATCTTATAGGGTCTTCTAGCAATCGGAACGGTTCCTGGAATGAGGTCTATTACGAACTCAACATCCCTGTCAGGTGGAACACCTGGCAATTCCTCTGGGAAAACATCCGGGAAGTCACGGACTACCGGAACGTCCTCAAGGTCTGGCAAAGGGCTGGCGTTAAGAGAATATAATTGTCGCTTGGCTAATCGGGTTAAGACATTGACTATCTTCCCCGAAGGATGAGTGAGTTGAACAGTCCTAGAGAAGCAATCAATTTTGGCATGATGAGCGGACATCCAGTCCATACCCAAAATGATATTAATATCTGAAAATTTAAGGGCTATCAAAGATGCGAGGAAAACAAGTCTGTCGACTTGGATTTCATTTCCATGGCTTACTCTAGAAGTTTGCCACTTGGATCCTGGAGTTTGAATTACCATAGAGGTTGGCATATCACCGAATGCGATGTTATGCAAGCGAGCATAGTTCTCGGATATAAATGAATGAGAGGCTCCTGTATCGAAAAGAACAGACGCCGGGTGGCAATTAACAAGGAGCATACCGAGAACGACGTTGGGATCCTCTTGAGCTTCTTCGGCAGAGATACAGTTGACATGGCCACGTGTAGCGGTGGCCGTCTTGGCGTGGAACACTTTCCCTGTCGGCTTGCCACGGCCAACAGCTTTAGCAGATTGGTTGGGGTTGGTCTGGGGACACTCACGCATATAGTGACCAGATTCCCCACACTTGAAACAGGTCACGGAACTGGTACGTGGAGGAGCATTGTTGGTTGGACCACCATAGGGCTTGGCTGGTGCAGACTGTTGAACGGGGCGAGGCGCCTGGAAGGATGGCCTCGGTGTGAACCTGGGTGGCAGGGCAGTGTTGGGCACCCACACGCGGCGCTTCTGAGGACCAGCACCGGATGAGGAACCCATGTCACGGCCATGCTTGCGTGTTGCATCATAATCAGTCTGACCAGTTTCAGCACTGATGGCCTTGTTAACAAGTTTCTGAAAGGATGTGCACTCATGCATCCGGAGGTCGCGGCGAAGCTCAGGACTAAGCCCCTTACGGAACCTTGCTTGCTTCTTGGCATCGGTAGAAACTTCCTCAGTGGCATATCGTGTGAGGTTACCAAACTCCCTGCTGTAAGCATCCACAGAGAGTCGGCCCTGAGTGAAACTGCAAAATTCCTCACGTTTACGGTCCATGAGACCCTCCGGAATGTGATGTTCACGGAAAGCCTCGCTGAATTCAGCCCAAGTAGTGGCATGGCCCGCTGGGCGCATAGCTCCATAATTCTCCCACCATAGACTGGCGGGGCCTTCAAGATGATATGCAGCAAAGGTGACCTTGTCAGCCTCAGCTACTAGCGCGGAACGCAGCTTGTGAGAGATACTGCGAAGCCAGTCATCAGCGTCGAGAGGCTCGACGGAGTGGTGGAACGTGGGTGGATGTAATTTGATAAAATCACTGAGTGACACCACGTTAGTCCTCTGATGGTGTGCTGTGTTCTGTTCAATACGCTCCAACAAACGGTTGGTCTCCCGCTTGTTTCTTTCGGCTTCCATCATAACCTCGGCTAGGGAAGGAGGATGAGGCAGATTTGCATTCCTGACTTCACTGCCTTCGGCCTGCTCTTGAGGAGCAGGGTTAGTGCGCGTGTTGACCATCCTAGGTAAACAAGACAATGATTTAGTCAGAATGATAAAATTCCGACATAGGATACAGAATGTAAGGAATAACTCGAAATGCAAGATGATCATCCGTATGACATGGTAGATACGGAAACTGCTCCTTTATTCCATCGTCATACACACCATATAGAGTTTAGTACAAGACCAAACAAAGTACTATTACGGTGAAAAGAGGATTACATCTTATCGGAGGCATCCCAAGCTCCTATACATTATTTTTCTACACCTCCGGAAGGAGTACAAACTAGGTCATATCCCACGAGTCACGCGGGACGATAGACGATACAGCTAGTGCGAACTAGTGATACTACCACTAACTCAGACCGATCCGTAGTAGTCCTCGTAGAAGTCACCTCCATAGCCTGGAAGCTCAACATGATCATCCGGAAACAGACGATCTCGCGGAGCTTGTGGACCATAGGGGCTAGGATGAGGTCTTGGACCAACAGACGGTGGCCTGCGGGGACCGCGAGGTGGGGTGATGCCTCCTACATCACGCCAACCTATCACGTCTGGCAGAGCAGATCTCACAGGATAGAGATCGCGCATATCCGAATATCCAGCTTGCACCGCCGGTGCAAACCGAGTCAATGTGGCCCAGTGGTCAGCACGGGTATTGAAGAGCTCTAACCTCAAGGCCCGATTTTCACGGTCCTTATCCTCGAGCATCTCAGCAGTAGTGCGAGTCCGTGAATCCTCCTGGGTGGGGTCAGCATAGATAGCCTGGAGATACCCTTGTGCTCTCGGAAGTGATCCTGGCATATACCGGAAATCAGAGTCCCGAAATAGACCAGACCTGACTCGCATGATGGTCATCATAGAGTAGGCGGCGTCCTGCACAGCCATCTCAATAGTAACCCCGAGTCCATAGGAGCAGTGAAGGGGCTCGGTGGACCCAGGATAAGATGGAAATATCCTGACAGTGCAGAGATACTAGCTTTGATTAAAGTCTCGGAATTGCTCTTCGACCGTGTACTCGGGATACCAATGGTATCCAGCCTCAGTCATTACCCTGACCAACATGGCGGTATGACCGGGTACATCTAGGCATCGAGTCAGGCGAACCACTTGGTTGAGGTCGCGAGTGGCCATCTGAAAACACAATCATAATGCAAAGGCATTAGAATTTCTAGCAAAATTTCGGCAGCATAACAGCTGTAAATGCTCAAGAAGGATTTTGAGACATTTGACAAAGGATTACATACACACTCCACATCATCATATCAAGTTCTGAGTCCATCCTAGCAACATAATGTGGTAGTAGAATTGAACTAGGCTTGTATCCATCAAACCTATAAGGTACTACTGATTAGTAACACGTGATCCTGATAGAGAGAAAAGATCCTAATTCCTTAACCCCCGGTGGAAGAATAGACTGACTCAGATCAGAATGTTATAAGATAAAGGAGTAAAAAGAGCCTTACGTGCCAACCCACAAACAATTCCCCTACATATAACTAAAGAATTTCTAGACTCAACATCGACCAGTTTGGCTTAGAGAACCTACAGGCAGTCTGGTTCTGATGCCAACGCTGTCAGGACCCCGACTCGATGTCACATCGATCTAGCCGGTAACACCTCATATCACTTTGCGGCCTCACGCGCGGTATCCCCACGGGTGTCGCCTTACCTTTGCCCAGGACCGTTTGCGCCTTTTGGCTCACGTATATGATAGTGTCGCTAGCATCCATATGATAAGGAGCCCGGGCTGACATGACTAGTCGTAAACCCAAAGCGGCACAGACTTACAGGGACAGGCATCCATGACCCAGCTTCGAACGTGTCGGTCATCAGCAAGTGGGTCCGGGCTGTAGCACTGGGCTAGCAGGACTCCGGTAAACCGGGCTGTAGCGGGCTAACAGGACTCCGGTACTCAATGCGTGACATTTCCCCGAAGGGACAGACACCGGAACGAAGAAGGACACATGCCGGCCAGCCTAAGTGTTCCAGAGCAGTAGCAAGCTACCATGGCTCAGCGGTAACACTAGGAGACATTTCCCGGTAAGAGAGGCTACTAAAGATAAACAACTAGATAGTCAGATCCCACACATACCAAGCATTTCAATCATACACACAATATGCTCGATATGTGCAAATACAACCAGGCATCACAACATGACTCTACGACACAAGTACTTCACTTAAGGCTCAGAGAGTCATACATAACATACACAAAGGTACGGGTCTCACGACCATTCAAGTCATACAGTCATACAAACCAGCAGCGGAAGTAACTTGTCTGAGTACAGACAACTAGTAAAATAAAAGAGGCTTGGAAAGCCTAGCTATACTACGTGGTCCTTCACAAGCTCAGGATCACCACCTGGGCCTTAGCCTACTCATTGATGTCAACGTCTATGTAGAACCCATCAGAAGGGGTTGCAGCGTCTTCTGTAAAAATATAAATTATAGCAACATGAGTACAAAGGTACTCAGCAAGACTTACATCAGATCCTACATACATGCATGTTATCAAGAAGGGTTGGTGGAGTTATTGCAGCAAGCCAGCTTTGACTCTTGGCTAGGCTAACCTACGAGACTCCAACTCGAAATGGTTTTGCACACACGAGTCCACTACTCACCACTTCAATACACTACCGAGGATCCACCTCCGTCTTCCTACGGAAGAGCCATCCTCGGCACTCACACTTATCTTGAGGCTTTTAATAGTTTCCATTTACTTGTCTATGAACTGTATAGGCAACCAAGTAGTCCTTTACCGCAGACGCGGCTATTCGAATAGATCATGATAACCCTGCAGGGGTGTACTTCTTCATACATGTTTCCACCACTTAGCGTCTGCACACGATATGTGCTCGGCAGACTTCAAGCGAAAGCCGACGTGGGTGTAGACCACGACCTACCTAAACACTTAAGCCTCTAGTCCAGGTTTATCGCCTATCCAGGTTCCATCCGCAGGGAGTCCGGCCGAGGTTTCCCATACGGCCCCGAACGATGTGAACAGGGTTCTCGAGATACCTAACGGGTATTCGGTACACCGTGCCACGTACCTACCGCATCACAGCCCACCCCTACGGTCAGCGCTGTCCACGGCCTCCAGTAGGCTACAAACATCAGAAACTACGTGCAACTCCTGGACAGAGAGCTAGGGTGAATAAGAAGTCGAGCGGGGTCATATTTCAGGGCCCAATGCATGGTAGTAGCTGTATCTTAAATCACACATACAGATCCCAGTGCTTAAGGTCGGATTCAATGAAACAACCCACCATGTACTCCTACATGGCCTCTCATCGATACCTTTACCAAATCGTGTTCACCACACCACTCCTGTTACCGACATAATCATTTCACTCTAGCCCATCACCCAGATGAACCAGACCTGACACGACTCAAAGCATAGCAGGCATAGCAAGGTAGGAACAACACATACATATGGCTCAATCAACTCCTACACATGCTAGTGGGTTTCATCTAGTTACTGTGGCAATGACAGGTCATGCAGAGGAAGTGGGTTCAACTACCGCAGCACACAGCAGTTTGAAACGCGTTGTCTTAATGCAGTAAAAGAGAGCAGGAGTGGAAACATGGGATTGTATCGATATGATCAAATAGTTGGTTGCTTGCCTGATGGTTCGATGCACTGATACGGTTCTTCGTTAGGGTAATCACGGTACTCCTCGGAGGCAGAACCTGCCGCAAAGAACACCGATACACAACCATCACCAAACAATGTGCAACAGTATGATGCATGCATGAAACATAGCAATATGAGTGTGTTGGGCTAATGCAACTAAGACCAGAAGGGTTTGAACCAATTTGAATCAAAGATTCAAATTTCAAACTCAAAACATGGCCTTTTAAAGTGCTTTTCCTTGTTCTGCATTAAACATCAAGTTAACTTGCTTAGTCATGCATGAAAATAGTACAGATGGATAGATTGGATTTTTCTGATCATTTTTCATATATAATTTGTCTGATTTGGAGTTACAGAATAAAAGTTATGAAATTTTGAAGTTTAAATTATATTCTGGAATTTCCTATATTAGATTAATTCCAGAAAAACAATTATTGCGTCAGCCTGACGTCAGTGTGACATCAGCAGGTCAACGGGACACGTCCGGGTCAAACCTGACAGTGGGTCCCGCGTGTCAGTGTGATTAGATTAGTTAAAGTTTAATTAAAACTAAACCTATTTAATTAACAGGGCTGGGCCCCACCTGTCATTGACTCAGGGGGAGTCAACCAGGGCCCACCCGTGGTCAAACCTGGGTCGGCTGCACCGGTGTTTAGCCGCCGGCGAGCCCGACGCGGCGGCGGATGTGGTTTTGGTTGTTCCGGCCACCAAATGGGTCGCGGAGACCACCGGAGTGGAGCTGGGGACGAGCCGCAGCTCTTGGTGGAGTCCGTTGGGGTCGGGGTGGCCGGAGTTGGCGCCGGCGACGACTTTGGCGGCCACCGAGGTTCGGCCGAAGACAAATTTTACGCTAGAGGGGTCGGTGAGGCTCGGGAAGTGGCTAGCTAGGTGCTAAGTGACACGGGGAGTATGATGGACACCAGTTTGTGGCGGAGGGTGACCGGGAGCACGTCGGCGACGAGCTCCACAGCGGTGGGTGCGGTTGAGCTCCGGGAGGTTGCTACACGGCTCGGGAGCAAGAACGGAAGGGAGGGGAAGATGGCTAAGCTCACAGTGAGTGCGACGAAGCCCTTGGTGTGGCCGGAGATGGACCGGAGCGACGACGGCGTTGAAGGGGATCTCCAGCGACGGCGGTTCGGGCGAGGTCGTTGCGGTGGACTCGGGCGTTGCGAGCGCTCGGGGCTCGGCTGCTCGATGAAGTGGACAGCGGCGGAGCTCCTGGACACGGTGAGAGGACGCACGGGCGGCGGGGAGCACGGCTACGACGAAGGCACGGCGATGGTGGCGTCGGCCATGGCGGGGGAGC
>NC_041391.1:188809764-188818139 GCF_002162155.2 Triticum dicoccoides | reverse complement strand
GGGGGTTCGGGGGAGCGAGGGAGGCTGATCCACGACGTCACCGGGCGAGGGGAGCGGCGAGGCGGCGAGCAGGTGCGTGGCGCGCGCTGCGGTCGCCGTCGGGCACCTGCCTGCCTGCCTGGCCGGCAAGCAGCTCGCTGGAGCGGCGCTGGGCTGGGCCGGCAGGTGGGCCGGGAGCAGGCGCCAGGTAAGCTTTCCCATTTTCTTCTGTTTCTGTTTTTTTAATACTTCTGCAACTTTGTTGAATTAAATAAAATACTTAGGCAACTCCTAAAATCACCAAATTACTCCTGGTCCATAGTTGGATTATTTCCAACATGAAACATTTTAGTTTGGAGATATTTGAGCATTTAAATATTTTATATAATTTTAAATGCCCAAATTCAAATATTTATGATTTAATTCAAAAACCCTAAGATGGCCTAGGAAAATGTGCACCACTTTTGGCAGAGGTTCTGAACCAAGACAAAAATGATGGGCATTTTAGAAGGGCATTTTAGGTTCATTGAAAAAGTTTTTAGCAAACCTAGTTGGTTTCAGAGGGGACTGGGGGTTCTGTCATCCCCATTTCAAGTTTCTGATGAAAGAGTAAACATGATGCAACACTCTAATGCATGGCTAACTAGGATGTGACATTTACCATGTATATATTATGATGATTATAGTAAAGCAGGGTCTCTCTATTGTTTTATCTTCAAATGATCATGTGTCTTCGTCATCATAAATGGCCATTGGGGGCTGATCGTATTCGAATCTAGCTTAACCCCTTTGGCACAGCTTCCTAATCGTATTCGAATCATAGCTGTTCAAACATCTTGATCATTTGGGGGCTGGATCGTATTCAAATCATAGCTTAACCCCTTTTGGTCCAACCCTGGTCGTATTTGAATCAGAGTCGTTAAATATTTAGACCATTGGGGGCTGATCATATTCGAATCTAGCTTAACTCCTTTGGCACAGCTTCTTGATCGTATTTGAATCATAGTTGTTCAAACCTCTTGATCATTTGGGGGCTGGATCTTATTCGAATCATAGCTTAACCCCTTTTCGTCCGACCCTGATTGTATTCGAATCAGAGTCATTAAATATTTAGACCACTAGGGGCTGATCGTATTCGAATCTAGCTTAACTCCTTTGGCACAACTTCCTGATCCTATTTGAATCGTAGCTTTTCAAACAACTTCATCATTTGGGGGCTAGATCGTATTCGAATCATAGCTTAACCCCTTTTTGTCTGACTCTAATCGCATTCGAATCAAAGTTGGGGCTTCCTGTTCAAACATAGGTGTCTTCACCAAAGAGAACATAGCTGTCGGTACCCTCTTGATCGGCGCAATGCCAAAAGCCACTTGGGGTTGCCTGTTCAAACATAGGTGTATTCACCAAAGAGAACATAGTCGTTAACCCTTTTGGTCCGGCTTACTGATCCTATTCGAATCAGAAGCCTCGTGTTTTTTCTCTTCTTGTTGATTTAAGTTTTTTTTGAAACAGTCTTTCGAGTTTTTCTTGATACTTTTTTGCTTATGTATGAAGCATATATGTGGTTTCGATTAACCCGGCTTGACTTTGGATGATAAGTCGCTAGCATATGACAATCATAAACATTTGGAAGTTTTGGCTTCTAAAGTTTGGGTTATCACCCTTACTACACAGGTCACATAAACCGGCAGTACAAATTCAATATCACAAGTATGATATTGTTATTATAGTTATATTTCAAGTTCTGATTCATACCAGCCCTATCTATGACTTTTTTTTACACATCAGTGGTTATATGTGAGATATTATGACCCACCCTATGGTAAACCGCCAAGGGTTCTTGCGATCTATTTCTGTGTGCAGGATAGTTCAAGCATTTTCTTACGCACAAGTCAAACAAATGATAAGTGTATAGAAGAGGGCGACTTAACAATGTTGAGCACCAAAACTTGCACGATGGCACGACATAACAAAGTCATTGCTACCCTATTACATGACTCCCCGAGTTTAAATGATCAACTGTTTTTCAAAGTCACATATATGAACCGCCCAGCGGATCAATCTTCCTGCCTCTGCTGGCCTGGGGCTTCTGGATCATCCCTCTCCATGTCTTTTTTCTGTTCTAATTCCTGGAAGGCGGTCGATGACTAGTCAATGCCACTTAAAGCTTGAAATTCAGCTTCATCATTAATAAGCTCTTCCGGGTTAACTTCAGGAGTGAAAGTGTGCTTACGGATTGGGGTATTAGATCTTGCACTTTATAAGACGGTGTTGGCAGTTTCCGATTCTCCAAATCATAAGCCGGCTGATATTGGGACAGATCGGTTTCACTGGCAATCAGGCTAGCCAGAGGACGGATGTCTTTCACACCGGCGGCAAAGTCCTTCTTGTTAAAAGGGGTGCCATCTTCCTTTAAGCTCGGGCACCCGGTTGATAGCTCCGCCGGGTCTAGCTCTGGTAGCCAAGCTTTCGCCCGGCTTAAAGCAGTTACAGCCCCGGCTCTTGCACATGATCTCTTCATCTCACCAAACCTCTGAGGCAGCATAGAAAGCTTTCTCAACATGTGAACTATAAGTGTCGGTGCTTGGTTCGATGGGGAAACTGTGGCCACTGCACGTTGTGTCCAAGTATAAAGTTGTTCTACCAGCGTGTAAACCGCCTTCAGCTTCACAAGCATGTCTTGGTTGAGGTTGGTGCTCCTGGGGCCTGCATAGTAATCATAGATGAGTTAAAGGCAGTTCATATGATCAAGAGAGATATTCAACATTTGACGCTCATAAGGCGACTTAAAAAAGATAGCCGAGACCATCTGAGTCACATGACGTTTTAAGCCGAACAATTTAGTGGTCACCTCTTCAAGAGCCGCCTCTGCTTTCTCAGCTCATTGGGTCAAGGCAATCTTTTCTTCAGCCCTGGCATTTTTCTCAGTTTCAAAGCCAGCTTTTAGTTTTTCGGATTCAGACACACTGAATTCAAATTTTGAGTTTTCCCTCTGGGTCTCAGTCTCCTGCAGCTCCAGGCGATTTTTCAATTCAGACAACTCTGATTGAAGTTTAGCAGTGGTGGTCTGTACATATACCGGATCAAAATCATAAATATTAGTACACAATATTAAGTCCCAAGCCTTTTGCAAGCAACAACACTTGGCACTTGGGGCCTAATGTCGACCGGAAGCTTGTTTATGTGGCGGCTTATGTGAATAAGTCCCAAGCACTTTGCAAGCAAGAGTACTTGGCACTTGCGGACTAATCCATATTGTTGTTTAAAACTACACAAGTAAGTATTGTCTTCTACACAAGCATATAAAGGATCGGCTCATTCATGCTGATTAAAGTGGCCCTTGGGGACTACGGATTAAGTCGGTATTTAAAGGATTCTACCAAAGGATGTTGCTTATGCTCATGGTTCATCTAAGTCTACAACATATTCATTATAAACAGTAGACTTGGGGGTTGGCATAGTAAGGATAACTCAATAAAGGAAGAATTCATACCTCAAACTTCTGGTGCATTTATTTCACCATGTCAACTTCAAGATCGCGGTTGTTGTGCACTTGACTAAGATAACCAGAAAAAACTTCGCCAACACTCAGTTGGGAGTAGTCAGCAACATCGAATCTGACTTTATGTCGTTCAATGTGTTCTTCCTTGGCAGAATGCTTAGCAAGCATAGTGGGCCTTCCCGGTCCTCTAAAGCTAGTGGCAGTGATCACCACATCCTCATCATGAGTATTAGCCGTCTTTGGTGGACTAGAGACTTCAGGATTTAAAGACTCATCAATGGCTTGTTCCATAGGGGGGTCAGAAGTTGCCTGCGGGTCTTCAAGAACCAGTTCAGAAGTTTGAGGGATGGAGACTTCAGGCGTTGGGGTCTGCTGCTCCGGCTCATTGAACTTAGGATCTTCAGCCGACTTGTTCTTCTTTGCCCGTTTGCTGGGCTTGGCTTTTTTGCTGCATGAGTCATGAAGTCAGTATAAACATAAAAGGATTAGAATGAGTAAATGATAAGTAAATTGCTATTACCCAGGAGTAGTCTTGAAAGCCAGCATGTTGGATTGAATTGAGTCACCGGAAGAGGAATGGGATGTATCCTGATAATTTGAGTCGGAAGAATTGAGTGGTTGACGAGTAAGACCCGCCAAAGGATAAAAAGAGTTTAAGTTGGGGGTGACCTCGTTCCGACGCTTCCTTGGCGTGTTCGGTAAGTCGGAGGAGAGTTCCGCATCCCTGCTTGTCCGAGTCTGCCTCCGGCTCTCGTGCTGCTGTTTCTTCAAAATAAAGTGAGGATCCAGATGAGCTAAGGGGTGTGAAAATCTTACTTTCTGGGCTACTCTTCGGATTCTTTGTGTTGGCAAAGGCTCGGATCCGGAGGAAATAATAGTTACCTCTTCTTCCACTCTTTGACTCGTTCCCGTTTCATCCTGATGATAGTCAGTGTCAATAAGATGGTTAAAAAAGGAGCCAAGAGAGTGAAGAGCTACCTCCGACTCAGAGGAGTCGTCCAGTTGAACCAAGTCGTAAGCAATGGGCTTCTTTCCCCTCTTTTTGGTGGCTTTCCTGGTGGCTTTCTTGGCCTTCCTGGCTCGTTTTGCAGCTTCATGGTCATATTATTTCTTCCAAAATTCGTCGTTAACCTGTGAAAGTCATCAAAGGTGAATTAAGATAAAGTGACCAAGATGAAGGAAAATTAACTAAAGTTAGTGGCTTACCGCTGGTGCCGGGTTAGACTTGCAGAAATGGCTCAAGACCACCTCATCGCAGTCTGCTAGGCTCTCATTCAGAACAGATTTTGTCATCTCATTGATGGCATTGATAGTTAAGTCCTCAGAACTATGGCGCAGTGGATCCTTCTTCTCGCCCGTGTAGGTACACATTAATCCAGAGCAAGGGCTCAAGGGAATGACCCGCCATGCAACCTAGAACCTAACCAAATCAATGCCATTTAAGCCGTTACCCAACAGAGCCTTGACTTTGGCAATAGTAGGGGCGAGCTTCTTGCGTTCTGTAGCTGTCAACTTGTCGGGGAGAGGATGGTTCGATTCGAGACGCAGGGCGCGAAAGCCAGGCAGAGGGTTCTCATCAGCCGGAGAAGTGTCCTTGCAGTAGAACCATGTCTGGTTCCAATCCTTGGGATGACTTGGCGGCTGCACATAAGGGAAAATGGCGTCTCTCCATCGCTGGATTGAGAGCCCGCCAAGTTCCAAACTAGGTCCGTTGGAGTACTCATTTTGGCGGTTCAAGTAAAAGTACTCTCTGAATAATTCCAGAGTAGGCTCTTCTTCAAGGTACACCTCATAGAACACTTGGAAGTTGCATATGTTTGACATGGAATTGGGTCCGATGTCTTGAGGATGGAGGTCAAGAAAGCTCAGAACATCCTGAAGAACTTAGAGCCGAGCGGTGAAAATCCCCAGTTCATATGATCAGTAAAGACAATGACTTCCCCTTCTTTGGGCTGAGGTTTTTCTTCTGTCGGCTTAGGGGTGTGGTAAGACATGACAGACTTCTTCGGCAAATAACCGGTTTTCACAATGGCTTCAAGCGTATTATCCGTGACGATGGAGCGAACCTAGTTACAGGAAGTGGTTTTTTTGGGAGCCATTATGAAGAAAGAAGCCTAAAAAGAAAAGGATCAAATTTACCGGTTCAACATTAAATCGGATGAAAAGTATTACAACACATATTCAAAATGGCGGCTTAAAAGGGGCCTAATGGTATATGACCAGTTACAGCAGGTTATATAAGACGCCATGAGCAGTTTGATGTTTGTCAGAAGGAAAATATCTTGAGCATTTAATTTAACTACAGCCGGTGACATGAGCCGCCATGACTAAGTGGGTCTATCAAGATGCAGTTTTTGGCTAAGTGCCATACAAACAGGTTTCATAGGCTGGAGCTATTATTTTGGATCAGTGGCAGTTCAGAAAAAGGAAATAAATTAAGACCTAGAACTAGTGCAGGGGAGTTCATAAGCTCCAATGAGATCTATTTTCAAAGAAAACGGGATCCGCTGGTATTAAAAGCAAAGCAAAGACTCCTACCGCACACGTTTTATGCCGTCTTCAGATCAAAAGGTGCTATGGTTCTGAGGTACAGGAGAGCGAGGTACAGGAGAAGTTCAGGAACCCTAATGTGGATCTGAGGTACAGGAGAGCGGGGGCTTATAGATGCAGGTCGACTGCGGAGGAACGCCACCGTTTTATGGTTCGTTCAGGGTGATGCAGTGGCCAGGGACCAAGACGATGGTGTGCTTCACGGCGGCGGCGGAGCTCGAGCGGCAGAGGGTCGCGAGAGGAAGAAGACGATGGAAGAGGGGGAGAATGAGAAAAGGCCGGTCATGGCTATTTGTAAGGAAGGGCTGATAAGTGGGCGCGAAAAACAAGGAGACCAAAACATGGTTATGTAGCTACCCAGATGCCTCGATTTTAGGAACTGTTATTAAGATAAAGATCCATTGAGATATGTTGGATAAAATATGAATTAATGGCAGGTGATGTCATGGCGGGTTATCACAAATCCGGAAGATGACGTCATGGCGGGTTATCAACTCTTGTACAAATGAAGAATAGAAGATTTTTTTCTAAGTATTGAAGATTGACATGAACCAGTTCAAATCAATCTGGGGCCTAATGTTGGGGATATAACTATTAGGTATGACCCGCCTAGGAAGGGTCGGGTTATACCTATGGCGAATTCATCATATGAAGCCCAAGATGATATTTGAAGATGGCAGTTCAGTTAAGGGCCCAAGGCCCAAAGGCGGCTTAAGGCCCATAGAGATAAACCGTCATATATGTATGACTTGTATTGTAAGGTATGAATAGATAGTCACCGAGCCGGACACTATTTATGAGCCGACCGGGACTCCGTGAGCTGCTGGGCATCGACCTCTGTATATAAGGGTACGACCCGGCAGCGGTTCAGGACGAGAAACAACAGATCAAAAGCTAGGTCAAGCGGATTCGCTCCCTGGTAATCGAGACATAAGCAATACCACCTCAAACTGGATTAGGCCTTTACCTTCTCCGCGAAGGGCCAAACCAGTATAAACTCATGTGTCCTTTGTCCCGTTTAACCCCTTTAAGCTTCCTAGTTGCGATGGCTCCACAACTAAGTCCTTCTACTAGGACATCTGCCGTGACCTTTCCACGACAATTACTGTTGGGCAATTGATAGAAATTCAAATAATCATGACGATATCGAGGAAATGACCATTATATAGGCATCACATCCAAGATTCGTAGACCAACTCCTGCCTGCATCTACTACTATTACTCCACACATCGACCGCTATCCAGGATGCACCTAGTGTATTAAGTTCATGAGAAAACGGAGTAATGCAATAAGAATGATAACATGATGTAGACGAGATCCGTTTATCTCACTACTAGGAAAAGGCCTACTAATGGCGCACCAGTTTTGCCTACTAATGGCGCACTACTGGTGCGCCATTAGTATCACGCCACTAGTATTTTTTTACTAATGGCGCACCACTGGTGTGCCATTAGTATCTGGTATACTAATGGCGCACCATACAGTGCGCCATTAGTATTGCCCACAGTGCGCCACTAGTGTCTGCTATACTAATGGTGCACCACATGGTAGTGCGCCATAGTAACAATTTTTTTTAAAAAAAATCGTTTTTTCTTAATCTCAGGTCACTATTTCACATATGAGATATCCAACACATATATATACAACAAGCATCCATATAAAAATCATATCCAACACACAAGTTTCATCATATATATACATACATAGCCAACGCATAGTTCCATCGTTACATATTACAAAAGTTTCACATTGTTCATCCAACACCGTTATCCATCAATTCACAAAAGTTTCACATTGATACAAAATAAAAACACAAATGGAAAAGAAGCACTCCATCCATGCAAGCTTCCGTGAATTAAATCAAATCCACAAAATGATAAACAAGAAGTTAGAAGAAGAAGAAGAAGAAGAAGAAGAAGAAGAAGAAGAAGAAGAGAAGAAGAAGAAGACTAGAAGAATACTAGAAGAAGAAGAACACTAGAAGAAGAATAAGAAGAAGAATAAGAAGAATAAGAAGAAGACTATAAGCTTATTCTGTAAACTTGATCATTTTGTGCTAACATACGTAATTTTGGAGCTAACCTATAGGAAACTAAGCATATAAGCTCTCTAAGTTAGCATATTAGAGCCAACTTAGGTAAAATGAAGCTAACCTATGTCATTTTGGAAAAGAAGAAGAATAAGAAGAATAAGAAGAAAACTATAAGCTTATTATGTAAACTTGATCATTTTGTGCTAACAGAAGTAATTTTGGAGCTAACCTATAGGAAACTAAGCATATAAGCTCTAAGTTAGCATATTAGAGCCAACTTAGGTAAAATGAAGCTAACCTATGTCATTTTG
>NC_041391.1:188809203-188809661 GCF_002162155.2 Triticum dicoccoides | reverse complement strand
AAGAAGTTAGAAGAAGAAAAAGAAGAAGACTAGAAGAATACTAGAAGAAGAAGAACACTAGAAGAAGAATAAGAAGAATTTTGGAAAAGAAATAAGAAGAAGACTATAAGCTTATTATGTAAACTTGATCATTTTGTGCTAAGATAAGTTATTTTGGAGCTAACCTATAGGAAACTAAGCATATAAGCTCTAAGTTAGCATATTAGAGCCAACTTAGGTAAAATGAAGCTAACCTATGTCATTTTGGAAAAGAAGAAGAATAAGAAAAAGACTATAAGCTTATTATGTAAACTTGATCATTTTGTGCTAACATAAGTTATTTTGGAGCTAACCTATAGGAAACTAAGCATATAAGCTCTAAGTTAGCATATTAGAGCCAACTTAGGTAAAATGAAGCTAACCTATGTCATTTTGGAAAAGAAGAAGAATAAGAAAAAGACTATAAGCTTATTATGTAA
>NC_041391.1:188805311-188809193 GCF_002162155.2 Triticum dicoccoides | reverse complement strand
TAAGATAAGTTATTTTGGAGCTAACCTATAGGAAACTAAGCATATAAGCTCTAAGTTAGCATATTAGAGCCAACTTAGGTAAAATGAAGCTAACCTATGTCATTTTGGAAAAGAAGAAGAAGAAGAAGAATAAGAAGACTATAAGCTTATTATGTAAACTTGATCATTTTGTGCTAACATAAGTTATTTTGGAGCTAACCTATAGGAAACTAAGCATATAAGCTCTAAGTTAGCATATTAGAGCCAACTTAGGTAAAATGAAGCTAACCTATAGGAAACTAAGCATATTAGAGATAACATAGGTAACTAAGTGTATATATATATCATTTTGGAGATCTGACTTACCTGACATAGTTCAGTTCTCATTGTTCTTCTCCTTCTCCTTCCTCATCCTGATGCGCCAAGAGCGGCGAGGCGGTGGAGGCAGTGGGATGTAGTCTTCTACCACAATTGGCGTGGTCATGTCGCCCAGCTGTGGGATCGCCGGCGCCACCACCGGTGCATGGTCATTGTCAGGCACCACCACCATCGTGAGGCCACCTTCGGGCAGGACGGGCACTACCATCGCTAGGTCATCCTCAGCCACCTCCATCTCTTGCGCATGGTCAGCCACCACCATCTCTTGCCCATGGTCAATAACCACCATCTCTTGCCCTTGGTCAGCCACCACGAGCGCTAGGTCATCCTCAGCCTGATGTCCATCGTCATCCTGCAGCTCCTCATCCCCACTCTGCTCCTCTTCTCCCGCACTCCAGTCTGGATCATCCTTCTTGTTGTCTATGCTGCTGCCAGAATCGCTGCAGCTTTTGCTAAAGCTAGAATCGGTGTTGCTTTTGCTACAACCATAGTCGTTGCTGCTTCGGCTGTAGCCAGTGTCGCTGCTGCTGCTCCCATTGCCTATCCAAATGCAACAATGACCGTTAACAATCGATGTGAGACAAAGCCAAATGTAGAGGAATAAGAAGAGGCAGAACGTACTGGCATCATCATCGTTAGCGTAGCGCATGCGACACATAGTTGTGTTGAACACCTTCACGATGAGCATGGTGGCGTCATCGTCGTACCTGAAGAGAAGGAAGTACCCCAGCTGCAGGTCGTAGGCATGGTAGAACTTCTCCCACCCACGATACAAGTACATGTGGCCCTCCTTGATCACCAACTCCACATCCCACTGCCTGCGAAACCCGCTACCGGCCTGTCGCAGCTTCACATTATTTGGCGGATCTTCACCCAGCATGTTCATAAAACTGTCAGGCAGCCTCTGCAGTTTGGGACAATGAGTGATGTAGCCAACAACAAATATCATAATGAGATGGGTGAAGGGGAGATCTCTCGTTTTATATACCTGCGTCATGGATGATACTGAAGTCCCAAGTATGATACTGAAGAACTCGGAAGCATCCAACTCGTACTGCGGTGTGGCAGAGCGGCGGTGGCTGCTTCCCCCCATCTCTGATAAGTAGTAGAAGAGACCAATTAGTACCCTTACAACAGATCATAAAACATGCATTAGTCGCAAGTACCCCATATGTCCTATTTTTAGCAAAGTCATGCTAAAATTCACGGAAAATTTCAACATGACCTTTGCTGAAAATAGGACATATGGAGTACCCGAATTTGCCGGAACGGAAGTTAATCGACATTCCGGCAAACTCAAGGGCCTCTCGGGGTACCTACAAATTCATCACGACACAATGGTCGGAGACAAAACCCAGCAACTTTACAAGTCTTTCAATGTTGATTTGTTTGCATTGTTTTAGGAGCATAAACTGAGTATGCAAACTGGATATACTCTGAATTTAAATAAATTTACAGAAAAATACCATGTTCTTGTGGGTGTGGTGTCCTATTTGCAGAAAAATACCATGTGTAAGTGGAGTGCAGTGTTCTGCAGAAGCAGATGTTTAGTTGGGTTTCTGCTACTGAAACTTGCCAATTGCAAAGAGTATTGCTGTTGTAAAACTACTGTAAATCTACTCCTCTATACAAATCTTAAAAGCAGGTCTACTTCACCTAAAATTCACCTAAGAGCTACTGCAAGCAGGTCTACTTGCTTTTGGTGTGTTCTTGCACAACCTGTTTCTCTGCAATGCCACATAAGCATGTGTGCTAAACCTCTGTCTAACAAGTATTGAGGCAAACAAATATTGCTCCCAACTGAACATTTTTAGTTAACTGTAGCAACAAGTATTGGGACACTGTGCTCAAAAAGTTCAGTGAACAGTATTGACTGCAACTCATTGAAACAAAAAGGGCAGATAATCCTTTTAACCATTCTGTGAGTTTTGAATGAGCTGGTTACTTGGCTGCTGCGATGTTCTACTACTATGCAAAAGTACTACTCATTTGATATGACCCACCTCTGCATCCAGAGATGGGTCACCTGCTGCAGCCAGAGATGCTTTAAGGTATTCTCGTTTTCAACCTCCTTTTGCTGTCATATCTTGTTTGAAAGTTGTAGAGAGTTTCAGCGACATTGTAAGAAAACAATTTGGTGGAATGGTAACCAAAGACATAACTGAGTGACTTTGACAGTCTAACCATAAAACTGTATGAAGCAGACTTGCAAGGTCTAGATAGTATGAATCCAAACAAATTATCGCTTATTTTCATAATTAGAAAATTCTCTTATAAAACTTTTGTTCCAGAAGATGGATCACCCTTTCTTTTTCTTTTTGCTTTCTGAGACCAAGTAATTAAACCAAAATCCATTGATGTCAAACAATTCTTGCCATTATTAGTGCCTACTTTCATTTTTTAAACATGGATTTTGCTCATCCTGCCAGTACTGATCTTTCGCTCTCTATATTGTATATTCACATTTTTTCCATTAATGATGCATACTTTTCTGGTCGATACTAACAATATCCCTTTCCAATTAAATCTTTTTCTATTTGTTTTCTGAATTTGACCAAGTGTGATGCTTACCTAGATCTTTAGGTTATGATAATCAACAACTATTGGAGAACAGCCTGCTCATATCTTTATGATACTAGAAGCCTTGAAGAGAAGAATAGTGATCATACTATGGTGGATCAAGCACGAGAGAAAGAGATACAGCAGGGCATCGGCTAGCAGCAGGCCAGCGCGCACGAGACACACGCACACATGGCTGGAAACACAAACGAATCACTCCAGCAACGCTCGCACACACACACGTAGAGGTCCATGGACGGATGGCCTTCAGTCAGTCGCGGTAACAGACAAGCAGCGTGACGCAACGGCAGATGATGTGGAGCCTCGCCTTGTGCTCCTGCACCACCCTGCCCAGCCCCAGGCCCCGGCGCTTCCCATGGCTCACGACGGCCAGCTCCATCTCCATCTCCATCTTCGGCCTTCTCCTGCGTCTCCGGCGACGGAGAAAAACTCTGCGTGCTTGATGCGCGCACACGTACTGTTGGATCCTAGGCTAGATGGAGCTAGGCGGCAGCGTTACCGAGTGAACCTGACGGGGACAATCACCTCCGGCTTCCCCTCTACCATGCGAGGGGCGGCTGGCGCGGTGAGCACGAGCCCACAGGGAAGTGGTGGGTGGCACAAACGGCGATTAAACAAGGGAAAAAGAGGGGGAATCAATGGAGACGCTCACCACGGAGCTGGGGAAGGAGACGGCGAGGCCGACGGTGGTTGGGGCAGCGCGGATAGACACCAAGAAGCAGTGGTCGGTGATGAGGAAGAAGAGGTCGATGCGCTCGATCCTTGATGACCCGGCTCCATTCTGTGGACGCGGCTCCGGTGGCCGCGGTGATGTGGACGTGGGGCCTCCTTTCCTGGTGGACGTGGGGCGGCGCCGAGGCTCCAAGTCTCCGGCGGCTCCGAGGGTTAGGGAGGGAGGCGAGGGAGGCGGCGCTCACGGGGGAGGCGGGGCTCGGGGGGAGGCAG
>NC_041391.1:188703933-188805116 GCF_002162155.2 Triticum dicoccoides | reverse complement strand
GGGGAGGCAGCGCTCGAGGGGGAGGAAGGGGAGAGGGAGGCGGCAGGGGCGCGTGAGCGACTGCAGCGGACGGAGGCGGCGGACGGCGGGGGCGCGTGGGCGGCTGCGGCGGATGGAGGCGGCAGACGGCGGGGGCGCGTGGGCGGCTGCGGCGGCGGCGTATGGTTGGGGTCGATCTAGTGGGGAAACCTGGTACTAAGAAAAAATTAGTAACCCTGGTACTAATGGCGCACCATATGCAAATGCGCCATTAGTAACACTGGTTACTAATGGCGCACCTGCCTCTGGTGCGCATTAGAAGTTTTGCAAAAAATAAAAAAAAAGTATATATTCTAATGGCGCACCATGGCACAGTGCGCCATTACTAGTTTAAACTAGTAATGGCGCACTGTGCAACGGTGCACCATTAGTAATTTTGTAAAAAAAAAGAAAAAAAATAAACAACAGTAGTGGCGCACCATGTTCCAGGTGCGCCATTAGTGTCTTCCACATTAATGGCGCACCAGAACATGGTGTGCCATTAGTATATACTAATGGCGCACCACATGACAGGTGCGCCATTAGTGTCCATCCCATCTATAGCCCTTTTCCTAGTAGTGTCTATTGCAGCAGATATAGATTTCATCTTTTTATCCTTAGTAGCAACGATACATACGTGTCGGTTCCCTTTCTGTCACTGGGATCAAGCACCGTACGATCGAACCCACTACAAAGCACCTCTTCCCATTGCAAGATAAATAGATCAAGTTGGCCAAACAAAACCTATTGGGGATATAACTATTAGGTATGACCCTCCCAGGAGGGGCCAGGTTATACCTATGATGATTCATGAAGCCCAAGACGATACTTGAAGATGGCGGTTTAGTTAAGGGCCCAAAGCCCAAAGGCGACTTAAGGCCCGTAGAGATAAACCGCCATATGTATGTAACTTGTATTGTAAGGCAGGAATAGAGAGAGACCGAGCCGGACACTGTTTATGAGCCGGCCGGGACTCTGTGAGCCGCTGGGCGTCAACCTTTGTATATAAAGGGACGACCCGGCGGCAGTTCAGGACAAGTAACATAAGATCAAGAACTAGGTCAAGCGGATTCGCTCCCTGGTAATCAAGACATAAGCAATCCCACTCAAAACTGGATCGTAGGCTTTTACCTTCACCATAAGGGGCTGAACCAGTATAAACCCCGTGTCCTTTGTCCCGATTAACCCCTTTAAGCTTCCTAGTTGTGATGGCTCCACGACTAAGTCCTTTCATTAGGAAAACTGACGTGACAATTCCACGACAGTTGGCGCCCACCATGGGGCCAGCGCACGGTGGATTTGAGTTCTTGAAGGGCAGCTTCGAAGTGCTCAAGGGATACACTGTGGGCTCGATGACCAAGAGTCATCGCGGCAAGCTCTACATCGACGATGCAGGCTAGGGCCCCGACATCGGCTCAATTGAGTACGGGTACCGGGTCCCCTTCGGCGGGATCCACGTCTTCATCGGCAAGATCAGCGAGCCAGGCCCTGAGCCGGACATCTGCACCGACATCGTCGAGACGGCTCAGCGTACGAGACCCGCCCGGGCTCAGCCTGCTATGAAGCGTGCCTTCATGGGATGCATCCATGGAGGGTAATTTTTTGAAGGATCTGTGTCTCGCGGTGAGATGGCCATCTATTTTGATGGTGAGTCGTCCACGGGTGAGACAGATTTTTTGTACCAACTATAAGACGGCGAGCTCGGGGGCTGTTCCGATGGCAGCAGTATTCCGGACCCCTTTGAGCCACCGAGCAGAGTTGGGATCTTTATGGCTGGCATGCAACCCGGACAAAACTCTATGGCTGCGGCAGCGGTAACCTCCAGGTCAGCGGCAGCCGGGGCAGGTGGCCTTGCGCGCCCGCCGGCTCAGGTGCTGATGGATCTCATGGATAAGTTGACAGATCTATTAACCGCCATGGTCAACCCGGCGGATCAAGATCAACATGATGCGGAAGTGGCGCAGTTAAAGCAAGATATAGTGCAAGCTAAGGAAGACCTGGCGGCAGAAGACGTTAGGATGACCGCAGAGCGGGCAGCTCTGGACACTCAAGCTCAGCGGATTCAGTCGCAGGCTTTCCAGCTCATGATGGATCAGAATGCGTCAAATGAGGTCATGAGGAGAAGGTACCAGAAGACTCAATCCCATCTGCCTCCGGTTTATGATCCTAGAAACCTCTTTGGCACACCCGGTACAGTGCCCAGTAACCCGCTAGAGGTAAACCGGGTTCCAACGCCCGGGGCTGGGATGCCGGTTCAGCCACGAGTGATGGAGCCTCCACGTCTGAATACTACTCCGCCTTACTATGTGCCAACACCACCGGGTCATTATTCTAACCCTTTGGAGAACATGATCACAGCGGCAACATGATTGGCGGCTCTCCCAGTGGATGGCGACTCCCCGACAGCAGTTGAAACATGAAGGGTCAGAGAACTTCTTCAGACGGCTTTGGCGCAGCAGGAGGCATATTCTTATAGTCGAGACAGGATTCACTAAATCCCTTGCCCAAGCCGGAGCCCGAGCTATAGCAGACACATGGATCTAGCGGCCGTTTCAAGCAACGCCCGACGCCGTGACTAGCCGTGCGGGCATGACCCGACGCGTGATGGAGTTCCTAACTTGGTTGATCAGGACATAATACGTCAAGAGGCGGAGCGCGTGGCTCAACGGGCGGCTTACCAGCCTTTTCTGGTTTATCCGACGACTTCTTTTAAGGCAAGTGTGACCACTAGGACCGGAGGTGTCCCTTGTCTAGTGTCGGCTCTGCATAATGAGCGTTTGCCCAAGGATTTCAAGGGGCCTCAAAAGGTGCCTAATTACACGACCGACTTATAGCATGGGGCATTGATTCAAAGCTATGAGATGGCCATGGAGCTACTAGAGGTCAGTGACACTGCGATGGCCAAGTACTTCACCGTGACGTTGGATGGAACGGCCCACACTTGGTTGAAGGGGCTGCCGCCTAATTCCATCGGTTCATGGGCAGAGTTAAAACCCCGATTTATTCAGAATTTCAAAGATACATGCAAGCAGCCCATGTCGATTGTGTACTTAACTAATTGCAAGCAAGAGGAGGGTGAATCCACGACCCATTGGGTGTGCCGGGTCAAGGACATAATACATTCATCTGATAAGATGGATGCCAGCTCTGCAGTCTTAATGTTTGAGAAAAATTGCCGTTTTGAGCCTCTAAAATAGAAGCTGGGGCGGCTCAAGCGTGATTGTAATGACATGGGCCAGCTGATGGCGGCTCTAGTCAAATACGCCAACTCTGATAGTACCAAGGATCCCGAGTCTGACAATGAGAAGACAGGGAAGGGAAAGAAGAGCGGTAACGCCAAGGGTCCTCAGCATAACCTGGCAAATCAAGGAGGTAATAATAAACATAAGGCTGATGGTAGCTCGGAATTTGTGGCTAACGCCAATGCACAGGGCAACAATCAACGACGTAAGGGGAGACCACCTCCTCGGTCCGGCGGGTCAGGTCCCACTCTTGAGCAGTTGCTAAATGAGCCCTATCCAAGGCATGGTACTCAACAGAAACCAGCCACTCACCTATGGAAGGTTTGTACGATCATGAAGGCTTTCAAGAATTCTAACATGTTTAACAGTAATAATGGGCTAGGTGGCGGCTCAGGCGGTGGTGGTTTTCATGGCCCGGGTTATGGAGGTGGCGGCTCTAATTCCGGCTTTGAGGGCCACCAAAATAACCAGGGTGGATATAATCAGGGCAACCGACAATCTGGCCAAGGGGGTCAGCAGCAGCAATCCAGGTATCAAAGTCATCCAAAGCAGTTGAGCAGTGGGCAGTATCATGTTTTCACCACAAGTTTGTGCAAATGGGACCAGAAGCTTCACAAGAGGGCAGTGAATGTCGTTGAGCCGATAGTTCCCCAGTATTTGCGATGGTCTGAGCAACCCATTATGTGGAGTCGGGCGGATCACCCACCCCGGGTTGATAACCCGGGTCACCTGGCTTTGGTAGTGGCACCTCAAGTTGGTGGTTACAAGTTTACTGAAGTACTCATGGATGGAGGCAATAGCATTAATATCCTTTATTATGAAACCTTCCGTCGCATGGGGTTAACTGACAAGAATCTTAAGCAGTCCAATACTGTTTTCCATGGAGTGGTTCCTGGTAAGTCAGCGTATCCGGTTGGCAAGATTGAACTGGAGGTAGCCTTTGGAGATGAGCATGATTCCAGGGCTGAGAAGTTAACTTTTGAGGTGGTCAACATCAAGAGCCCGTATCATGCTCTGTTTGGGTGGCCGGCTTATGCCAAGTTCATGGCGCGACCGTGTTATATTTATCTATAGCTCAAAATGTTAGGTCACAAAGGGACCATTACGGTTCATGGAAGTTGGAAGGTAGCCTTGGAATGCGAAGAAGGCGACGCAACTTATGCTGAGTCGGTCTGTGCAGTAGAAGAGTTGAAGTTTTACAAGGACAATGTTGACCCGGCGGACATGACGTCTTTGAAGAAGCCCACCACAGAGCATGAACCGGTGATGAAGTTTAAGTCGGCCGATGACACTAAGCTAGTTGATTTTGTTCCTGGCCATTCATCTAAGTAGTTCAGTATCAGTGCTAATCTGGATCCCAAATAGGAAAGCGTGCTCATCGAGTTCATCCGTGAGAACCGGGACATCTTTGCATGGAAACCTTCTGACATGTCGGGTGTACCTAGAGAACTCACTGAGCACACTCTTAATATTGATCCAAAATTTAAGCCGGTCAAACAGTTTCTTCGGCGGTTCAATGAGGACAGGCGTAAGGCCATTGGTGAGGAAGTGACCCGGCTCTTAGCGGCCGGGTTTATTATTGAAGTTCTTCATCCAGAGTGGTTGGCTAACCCAGTGCTCATGCTTAAGAAGACGGCACCTGGAGTATGTGTGTGGATTACACAGACTTAAACAAGGTTTGTCCGGCTGATCCTTTTGCTCTCCCCCATATTGATCAAATCATTGATGCTACGACGGGTTGTGAGCGTTTGAGCTTTTTGGATGCTTATTCTGGATATCATCAGATCAAGATGGCAGTTAAGGACCAGGAGAAGACGGCTTTTATTACTCCGTTTGGAGCCTTCTTGTCAGGACCCCGACTCAATGCCACATCGATCTATCATCTAACACCTCATATCACTTTGGGCCTCACGCACGGTATTCCCACGGGTGTCGCCTTACCTTTGCCCGGGACTGTTTGCGCCTTTTGGCACACGTATATGATAGTGTTGCTACCATCCATATGATAAGGAGCCCGGGCTGACATGGCTAGTCGTAAACCCAAAGTGGCACAAACTTATAGGGACAGGCATCCATGACCCAGCATCGAACATGTCGGTCATCAGCGAGTGAATCCAGGCTGTAGCACTGGGCTAACAGGACTCCGGTGAACCGGGCTGTAGCGGGCTAACAGGACTCCGGTATTCATCGCGTGACATTTCTCGAAGGGACAGACACAGGAACAAAGAAGGACACATGCCGGCCAGCCTAAGTGTTCCGGAGCAGTAGCAAGCTACCATGGCTCAGTGGAAACACTAGGAGACATTTCCCGGTAAGAGAGGCTACTAAGGATAAACAACTAGGTCATCAGATCCCACACATACCAAGCATTTCAATAACATACACACAATATGCCCGATATGTGCAAATACAACATGGCATCACAACATGACTCTACGACTCAAGTATTTAATTCATTAGGCTCCGAGGAGCGAGATATTACAAACATGGGTCTCATGACCCAACATTCCGAGCATACAATTCAAAGCACAAGCGGAAGCTATCAAGTCTGAGTACAGACATCTATAAATGAAAAAGGCTGAGAAGCCTGACTATCTACCAGATCCTGCCGAGGGCACAAGATCGTAGCTGAGGTAACAAGCTAAACGTCGAAGTCCACGCGGAACTACTAGCGAGACTGAAGTCTCTCTGCAAAAATGTAAAATAGGCAAACATGAGTACAAATGTACCCAGCAAGACTTACATCAGAACTAACTACATATGCATCATTATCAACAAAGGGAATGGTGGGGTTTAACTACAGCAAGCCAGCTTTGACTCGGTGGCTATCCTGAACTACGACTGCAAGTAACTCTTTTGAGGTGGCGCACACGAGTCCACATATTCACCATATCAATACACCACTATGGATCCGCTCCCGTCTCCCTACGAGAACGCCATCCATAGCACTCACACTTATCTTGCGTATTTTAAAGTATCCATTTTCACTTGTCTATGAACTGTACAGGCAACCCAGAAGTCCTTCTCCGCGGACACGGCTATTCGAATAGATCATATTAACCCTGCAGGGGTGTACTTCTTCACACACGCTCTCACCACTTACCGCCGTTTACACGACATGTACTCGGCAACCTTCAAGCGGAAGCCCAGCGAGGGTGTCGGCCATGACTTGACTAACCACACAAGTCTCTAGTCCAGGTTTATCGCCTATTCGGGTTCCATCCGCAAGGAGATCCGGCCGGGGTGTCGCTCACGGCCCCAAACGATGAGAGCAGGGTTCCCAAGCCCACCTCGACGGGTGGATCTATGCTTGGTACACCGTGCCATGGTGCCTAGTCTGTCCCAAGCCCACCTGTACCGGGTGCCACTTGGTAGACTACTAACACTACCTACAAACACCAGAAACTAGTTACAACTCCTGGACAGAGATCGAGTTGATTAATAAGTCGAGAGAGCTTGGAGCGCCCGGAGCCCAATGTGTGGTAGTAACTGATCATGGATCACAAACACAGAACTCAGTTCCTGAGGACGGCTGCAATGAGACAACCCACCATGTACTCCTACATGGCCTCTCACCGCGACCTTTACCAAATCGTGTTCACATACTTAGCTCACACACAGTAGGACATATTCACACACCTCTGATTCATTACCGATGAATCATACCTGCCTCAACTCTAAGCAATAGAAGGCATGACAACAAACATGAATGAGTAGGCACAACAGGGCTCAAACAACTCCTACTCATGCTAGTGGGTTTCATCTATTTACTGTGGCAATGACAAGTCATGCAGAGGATAAAGGGGTTCAACTACCGCAACATGTAACAAAAATGTCGTTGTTGTCCTAATGCAGTAAAATAGAGTAGGAGCGAGAAAGTGGGATTGTATCGGAATGAACAAGGGGGTTTTGCTTGCCTGGCACTTCTGAAGATAGCATTGAGTCTTCATCAGTGTCAACGATCACAACGTCGGAACATCGTCTACCGAGAGGGGACAAGCACCGACAAACAAAGAAGAAACACAATCAATGCAATGCACAATATGATGCATGATCATGACATGGCAATATGCTGTGGTTTGAGCTAATGCAACTAGCAACAGATTAAATGAAGTTGGTTTGAATACAAGATTCAAATTCAAACTCCATATGTGATTATTCAAATGCCATTTAATTGATTTGACCTAAGAGTGAACAAAAATTTTTCTAACATGCATGAAAATGGTATAGATGGATAGATTGGATTTTTCTGATCATTTTTCATATATAATTTATTTCATTTGGAGTTACGGTTGAATTTATATGATTTTTAGAAGTTTAGGGCATTTTCTGGAATTTCCTGAAATAAAATAACAATGAACAACAACAAAGCCTTTAGTCCCAAACAAGTTGGGGTAGGCTAGAGGTGAAATCCATCAGATCTCGCAACCAACTCATGGCTCTGGCACATGGATAGCAAGCTTCCACGCACCCCTGTCCATAGCTAGCTCAATTTCCTGAAATAAAATAAATCCAGAAAATACATATTGCGTCAGCATGACATCACCCTGATGTCAGCAGGTCAACTGGGCGCCTCCAGGTCAAACCTGTCCAGTGGGGTCCACTGGTCAATGACTGGGGCTGGTTAGTGACACTGACAGGTGGGCCCGGTCAACAGACACGTCAGCGAGGTCAACGCCGACGCGTGGGGCCGCTCTGATTAACTTAAACTAAACAGGGTTTACTCCGTGGTTAATTAGGGTGGTGGGGCCGGTCTGTCAGTGACATAGGGCGAGATTAACGCGGTAATTAGCTTCAGGCTAATGACGCCACATCACCTCACCGGAGTTGGGCGCCGGCGATGGAAGTTCATCGGAATCGAGCTACGGGCAACCATTTGCCTCGCCGTTTGTTTCTACGGGTTCATCGAGTTCGCGCGCATCCAGAGGAGCAGGCGAGAGGATCTGTGATGGGCTGTGGCGTCGGCGGTGGCGAGTGAGGCGGCGACCGGAGTTTGGGCGCACTCGAGAACGAGGCTGCGGTGCGCTAGGGGAGAAGCTGATGGGCTAGGTGGCATCCGCGGGCCACCAGAAGCACGCTGGTGCCACGGGTTCGAGCTGAGGGGCTCGGGTCAGGAGAGCTACGCGTCCATGGTGGACGGCGGTGCTCAGGAATGTGGGCGAGGGTGCTACGGCACGGGAACGAGCAAAACGAAGGAGAGGAAACGTAGTGGAGCTCACAGGAGTTCGTCGGCGGTCTCATTGGGCTCAGGGACGGTTGTGGACGACATATCGGCGACGGCAATCGGCGGTGCCCGAGGTTGAAGATGATGTCGATGGCGGCGATATGGCGCGTCCCCGGTTGCTTGGCTCGTCAAGGAGGTGTAGAAGGCGGAGGTGGAGCTCTCGGGCACGCCAGATGGGCGAGGAGGAAGCGGTGGCCGCGACAACTACAAGTGGCGGCGGTGGTTGCGCTCGGGCGCGAGAGGAAAAGAGAGCAGAGGAGGGGAGAAGCACGGAAGAGAGTGAGAGAGGTCCAGAAGGGTGCGTGGCGTCGCCAGACGCGGATTAGGACGAAGGAGAGGCCTCCAGCGTGAAGCAGGAGGTGGCCGGCGTCGACGCGTGTGCGTCCAGCACGCAGCTACCTCGGGGCGAGGGGGAGGAAGATGACTGGCAGTTGGGCTGCACAGTAACGGGCCGCGCAGGTGGGCTGGTATCACTGGTGGGCCTCAAGGTAAGTCCAGGTAAGGTTGCTCTGTTTTATTTCCTGTTTTCTATTTTGTTTCTCTGTTTTGGTTTAGTAATAATGCTAAACCATTTCATAAAATCCTGGAAATAATTATGGGTGCTTTCTGAATTATTCCAGTGACCCTTAACAATTTCCAACATTTTTGGAGCATCTAAAATATACATAGCATTTAAATAGCCCCAATTCAAATATGTTTGGATTAATTCAAAGTCCAAATATGTCCTGCAAAAATGTGAACCAATTTTGGTAGATGCTTCCACCTTGATCCAGAAATGATGAACATTTTTAAACGGCATTTTGAAATCATTGAAAAATATTTTGGTTGAACCTATTTGAATTCCTTTTGATGCTAGGGTTTGAACATCCCCATTTCAAATTTCCATGAAAGTTAAACATGATGCAAGCAAGATGCAAACACTAGGCAGCACCAGAAGCTAGGGATGTGACAACTCGCCCCCACTAAACAAGAATCTCGTCCCGAGATTCAAGCGTAGGGTAGGATGAAGGGGAATGCAAACTAACATAATCTTCACGATCCAGGTGGCACTTCATCAGAATGTTGAATCGATCACCATCTTTGACTTGATATCTTCCTCTGAGAACTCCAGCTAACATGACAAGGAGATAAGAAGGAGACTCTAGAAGGATCGATCTTCTCGAAGATCGAACAACTCAGGATTAACTCACGGAATGATACATAGCAACATCTCTCGAACTGAGACATGAAGCACACATCTATAGTGATGGAGTGGAATAGATGACGAGGGTTCACTAGGTAGACAACAATTCCACACCTAAGAGGGTGGTGAACGGTTCTCAACGTAGCGAGGAGTTGAGTTGCCATGATACCATGACGAGACACCTTAGGGATGGTGACTCGTAGATATATCCCTTAAGTGGCAAAAAGAATTACCTTTGATTCAGAGATCATCAAAATTCTTTATACCAGCCTAAGGCAATTCTCGAGGGATCATTTGGAGGGGTTTGGTAGAATGGCATATCCGGGTTAGAATGGATGATGTGGATTACCTTGTTGAAAACAACACAAGGGATGATTTGCTTGCGCGTGCTCTCAAGAACTTGAGCATTTCCATATTCATCAAGGTTTTACCAATTTCCGAAGCGAGGATCCTGGCAGCACATCATACTACCATGATGAATACCGGTGGAAGATGCAGATGCAAAGGAAGATAACACCTTCTCATATTTCACCTTAGTAATGCCAAGGTCGCAAGATCTAGATAATCGACCGAGAGACATTTAGCACTTCGCTTCTAACGTTCTCCTTGATGTGCTAGTGTATCCCATTCATAGATATGGTTTGATATCTAGAACATCAAGTAAAAGGTCGGACTTCAGGAACACAAAAATCCATAAGGAACAACTAGGGAGTAAATCCTACGAAATCCTTATGGGGAGGTGGCCAACTTCCTCAATCAAGATACTACAGTAATAGGTCTTCCGGCTGGACGTGTTGGCCACGACATCCTCTTTACCGGTTACAGAGGGACCAATATTATAGTTCTTGGAAAAATGCTCCAACCATCATATCTGCCAGAGGTTCAGATCTGGTTGGTGTCAAAACAATCCAGACTCATTGAGTCTAGAAATAAAAATGAAAGTTTGCAACACAAATCGATGAGATGGCGTTGCAAGATTCTCGGGGAATGAACTACAATAGCAAGCTCCAAAACATGAGCTGGTTCTGCTACAACATGTGGACACGTTGTCCCAGACAAGCATGACCACCTAGTAGTCTTATAATAAAACATTATCGAGTTCAGGTTGGGAACCATCATCAAGGATAACAAAGTCCTAACATAAGTCATGATTAGCTCTTATGAAGGAACTCCTTCTCCTTGAACAAATCAATCAGTGGCTTGGTGTGCTAAGGATACATATAGAATGAAGGTTGCAAGTCTCCATACCAGAGAATACTTCGCATTTATGCATGACTGATTTGGAATGATACCAAGGAAGCAACACTGACTTTCTCTAATTCATGGAGGCAACTTGCATTAAATGCACATGATCTAGAGGAAGTCATTTCTTTCATCCGGACATATGCTTCATGAACTAGCATGAAGAAATGCTTTCAAAAGTTTCCAACACTAACTTAGATGTTCAACGTGGATCATGGACAAGATGAAAATGTTGTCAATGGGCTCAACAACAAACCATCCAGGCTTCCATATAGATGGAATTCCACAATTAAGTGAACACAGTGATAGCATCGGTCAGACCAAAGGATGTAATGGTGTATACCCGAGGAATCAACCACGAGTAAGACAACATTAGGAACATCGTTGGTTCTGATTTGATTTGAAGATAGCCCATACTCAAATCAAAGTTTGGACAAGACAATAGATCCAATAACTGATCACGAGGACCAATCGATGAAGATATCATCTTTCTTCAATACACACACACACTAGGATATCCCTTTGGAATGAACTGAGTCGGACGAGCTTTTATCTTCCAACTCTCCAAGTTGTTGTTTAGCTTGACCAACTAGCTCAGGGTATCCCACACAGATTCTTGGAGAAGGGGTGGTTTACAAGAAACCATCTTGATCACGAACCCAACATAGCGGTCAGGTGACAACCTGGTAATACTTCCAAGAAGATATTCGAAAAATCACAAACCACCGATATGTTACTAAGCTCGAGAACAACCTTGCTTTTCAGGGCAAGATGATATGATCAATAGAGTGAAGATTTGAAATAATCCTAACTCATTGATCAAGGAGTGCACCAGGAGAATGGACTAGGTAGCATGATCAATCTTAGAATGATGATTCAATAACCAACATGCTAAGAACGAGAATATTGTCCATTTTCTACCAAGCAACTAGTTGCTAGGGGTATAGATTTCACACATCATAGTTCACCTGTCAGCATTCCAGTTGCAACAACACGGATACCGAGAAATGAATAATGAGGGCGAGAAGTATCACTGTATCAAGAGTTCATAGGATGGTGTGCAATTCCCATGATATTCCTGATTTAAAGATGGTAATACTCCAAGGTAGAACAGAACAAGAGCTAGATTAGCATTTGATCTGCGGAATACAACTGCTTTGACCCCATCCTAGAAATGGATGAGGTACTGGAGTTTGTTTCTCCTAGTCACTCTGGAATAGAATGGCTTGACAGACCACAAGAATAACAAGCATTGTTGAACACGAGGCACAACTACTCTTGACTATCAATTGATAGACGGGGGTCGGAATACAACTAAAATGGGACAACTCAAAAGAACATATAATTTTCTGAGTTGTGGATGCATGGATTAGTATGCCGAACAGATTCAGCATATTTCTTCCGGATAACCCATGCTGAAGAGGAAGGACAGGCAGATTCACAATGTGGAATGGAGAACTCATCAAGAGCACTCTGGTTGTGATCTTTTGGTTCAAAGAACTTCTGCCATAAGTGGTTCATAGTATTTGGAAGAAGGAAATACCACGGACCTCGAGGACTATCGCGAAGGTTACTAATATGTTAAAGGAACTAGCAAATACTAACAACATGAAGTAGGGTGAATCTCGGGTTCAGAACCCAAGAGTAGAATACCTACTAACTAAATTGCATCGCGGGATGCTTTCGAGAATGGTGGCCAGAATCATCACACTGGGAACAAAAGTATGGCTAAAGTACTAGGTGATACTCTAAGACACCTACGGTCATAATAATAATTCCAACAGATATGTCGAGGCAATAGAGTACCTCAACTCAGCAATTAGTGTGATTAACCTGGCCCAAAGGAACATCAGGAACAGGAGGAAGGGATTTTGCAAATGCTTCAGACTATTAAGAAACCTGGGATGACTCGGACGGCATAACGCCTGTAAATGCTCGAAAAGATTGGAGACATGCTACAAAAATGGTGGCATAGCCACTCAGAAGCACAATATCAAGGTTTCGAGATCAACAATTAACATACGGAAGTAGTAGAAACTGAACAGAGACTTAAATCCAACAATTCTATAAGTCTACGGATTAGTAACACGTGATCCTGATAGAAAGAAGAGAAAGCCTAGTTTCTTAACCCCGTAGGAAAAATAAGATGACTCAGATCAGAAGGGCATAAGATATAAGGAGTAAAAAGAGCCTTACGTTCCATCCCACAATCAATTCCCTTATATAACTAAAGAATTTCTAGACTCAACTTCGACCAGTTTGGCTTGGTAATCCTACAGGCAGTCAAGCTCTGATACCAAAGCTGTCAGGACCCCGACTCAATGCCACATCGATCTAGCATCTAACACCTCATATCACTTTGCGGCCTCACGCACGGTATTCCCACGGGTGTCGCCTTATCTTTGCCCGGGACCGTTTGTGCCTTTTGGCACACGTATATGATAGTGTTGCTAGCATCCATATGATAAGGAGCCCGGGCTGACATGGCTAGTCGTAGACCCAAAGTGGCACAAACTTATAGGGACAGGCATCCATGACCCAGCATCGAACGTGTCGGTCATCAGCGAGTGAATCCAGGCAGTAGCACTGGGCTAACAGGACTCCGGTGAACCGGGCTGTAGCGGGCTAACAGGACTCCAGTATTCATCGCGTGACATTTCCCCGAAGGGACAGACACGGGAACAAAGAAGGACACATGCCGGCCAGCCTAAGTGTTCCGGAGCAGTAGCAAGCTACCATGGCTCAGTGGAAGCACTAGGAGACATTTCCCGGTAAGAGAGGCTACTAAGGATAAACAACTAGGTCGTCAGATCCCACACATACCAAGCATTTCAATAACATACACACAATATGCCCGATATGTGCAAATACAACATGGCATCACAACATGACTCTACGACTCAAGTATTTAATTCATTAGGCTCCGAGGAGCGAGATATTACAAACATGGGTCTCATGACCCAACATTCAGAGCATACAATTCAAAGCACAAGCGGAAGCTATCATGTCTGAGTACATACATCTATAAATGAAAAAGGCTGAGAAGCCTGACTATCTACCAGATCCTGCCGAGGGCACAAGATCGTAGCTGAGGTAACAAGCTAAACATCGAAGTCCATGAGGAACTACTAGTGAGACTGAAGTCTCTCTGCAAAAACGTAAAATAGGCAAACGTGAGTACAAATGTACCCAGCAAGACTTACATCAGAACTAACTACATATGCATCATTATCAACAAAGGGAATGGTGGGGTTTAACTGCAGCAAGCCAGCTTTGACTCGGTGGCTATCCTGAACTACGACTGCAAGTAACTCTTTTGAGGTGGCGCACACGAGTCCACATATTCACCATATCAATACACCACTATGGATCCGCTCCCGTCTCCCTACGAGAACGCCATCCATAGCACTCACACTTATCTTGCGTATTTTAAAGTATCCACTTTAACTTGTCTATGAACTGTACAGGCAACCCAGAAGTCCTTTTCCGCGGACACGGCTATTCGAATAGATCATATTAACCCTGCAGGGGTGTACTTCTTCACACACGCTCTCACCACTTACCGCCGTTTACACGACATGTACTCGGCAACCTTCAAGCGGAAGCCCAGCGAGGGTGTCGGCCACAACTTGACTAACCACACAAGTCTCTAGTCCAGGTTTATTGCCTATTCGGGTTCCATCCGCAAGGAGATCCGGCCGGGGTGTCGCTCACGGCCCCAAACGATGTGAGCAGGGTTCCTAAGCCCACCTCGACGGGTGGATCTACGCTTGGTACACCGTGCCACGGTGCCTAGTCTGTCCCAAGCCCACCTGTACCGGGTGCCACTTCGTAGACTACTAACACTACCTACAAACACCAGAAACTAGTTGCAACTCCTGGATAGAGATCGAGTTGATTAATAAGTCGAGAGAGCTTGGAGCGCCCGGAGCCCAATGTGTGGTAGTAACTGATCATGGATCACAAACACAGAACTCAGTTCCTGAGGATGGCTGCAATGAGACAACCCACCATGTACTCCTACATGGCCTCTCACCGCTACCTTTACCAAATTGTGTTCACATACTTAGCTCACACACAGTAGGACATGTTCACACACCTCTGATTCATTCCCGATGAATCAGACCTGACTCAACTCTAAGCAATAGCAGGCATGACAACAAACATGAATGAGTAGGCACAACAGGGCTCAAACAACTCCTACTCATGCTAGTGGGTTTCATCTATTTACTGTGGCAATGACAGGTCATGCAGAGGATAAAGGGGTTCAACTACCGCAACATGTAAAAAAATGTTGTTGTTGTCCTAATGCAGTAAAATAGAGCAGGAGCGAGAAAGTGGGATTGTATCGGAATGAACAAGGGGGTTTTGCTTGCCTGGCACTTCTGAAGATAGCATTGAGTCTTCATCAGTGTCAACGATAACAACGTCGGAACATCGTCTACCGAGAGGGGACAAGCACCGACAAACAAAGAAGAAACACAATCAATGCAATGCACAATATGATGCATGATCATGACATGGCAATATGCTATGGTTTGAGCTAATGCAACTAGCAACAGATTAAATGAAGTTGGTTTGAATACAAGATTCAAATTCAAACTCCATATGTGATTATTCAAATGCCATTTAATTGATTTGACCTAACAGTGAACAAAAATTGTTCTAACATGCGTGAAAATGGTACAGATGGATAGATTGGATTTTTCTGATCATTTATCATATATAATTTACTTCATTTGGAGTTACGGTTGAATTTATATGATTCTTAGAAGTTTAGGGCATTTTCTGGAATTTCCTGAAATAAAATAAATCCAGAAAATACATATTGCGTCAGCATGACATCACCCTGATGTCAGCAGGTCAACTAGGCGCCTCCAGGTCAAACCTGTCCGGTGGGGTCCACTGGTCAGTGACTGGGGCTGGTTAGTGACGCTGACAGGTGGGCCCGGTTAACAGACACGTCAGCGAGGTCAACGCCGACACATGGGGCCGCTCTGATTAACTTAAACTAAACAGGGTTTACTCCGTGGTTAATTAGGGTGGTGGGGCCGGTCTGTCAGTGACATAGGGCGAGATTAACGCGGTAATTAGCTTCAGGCTAATGACGCCACTTCACCTCACCGGAGTTGGGCGCCGGCGAGCACATCCGACGACGGAAGTTCATCGGAATCGAGCTACGGGCAACCATTTGCCTCGCCGTTTGTTTCTACGGGTTCATCGAGTTCGCGCGCATCCAGAGGAGCAGGCGAGAGGAGCTGTGATGGGCTGTGGCGTCGGCGGTGGCGAGTGAGGCGGCGACCGGAGTTTGGGCGCACTCGGGAATGAGGCTGCGGTGCGCTAGGGGAGAAGCTGATGGGCTAGGTGGCATCCGCGGGCCACCAGAAGCACGCTGGTGCCACGGGTTCGAGCAGAGGGGCTCGGATCAGGAGAGCTACGCGGCCATGGCGGACGGCAGTGCTCGGGAATGTGGGCGAGGGTGCTACGGCACGGGAACGAGCAAAACGAAGGAGAGGAAACGTAGTGGAGCTCACAGGAGTTCGTCGGCGGTCTCATTGGGCTCGGGGACGGGTTGTGGACGACGTATCGGCGACGGCGATTGGCAGTGCCCGAGGTTGAAGATGATGTCGATGGCGGCGATATGGCGCGTCCCCGGTTGCTTGGCTCGTCGAGGAGGCGTAGAAGGCGGAGGTGGAGCTCTCGGGCACGCCAGACGGGCGAGGAGGAAGCGGTGGCCGCGGCAACTACGAGCGGCGACGGTGGTTGCGCTTGGGCGCGAGAGGAAAAGAGAGCAGAGGAGGGGAGAAGCACGGAAGAGAGTGAGAGAGGTCCAGAAGGGTGCGTGGCGTCGCCAGACGCGGATTAGGACGAAGGAGAGGCCTCCAGCGTGAAGCAGGAGGTGGCCGGCGTCGATGCGCGTGCGTCCAGCACGCAGCTGCTTCGGGGCGAGGGGGAGGAAGATGACTGGCAGCTGGGATGCACAGTAACGGGCCGCGCAGGTGGGCTGGTATAACTGGTGGGCCTCAAGGTAAGTCCAGGTAAGGTTGCTCTGTTTTATTTCCTGTTTTCTATTTTGTTTCTCTGTTTTGGTTTAGTAATAATGCTAAACCATTTCATAAAATCCTGGAAATAATTATGGGTGCTTTCTGAATTATTCTAGTGACCCTTAACAATTTCCAACATTTTTGGAGCATCTAAAATATACATAGCATTTAAATAGCCCCAATTCAAATATGTTTGGATTAATTCAAAGTCCAAATATGTCCCGCAAAAATGTGAACCATTTTTGGTAGATGCTTCCACCTTGATCCAGAAATGATGAACATTTTTAAAGGGCATTTTGAAATCATTGAAAAATATTTTGGTTGAACCTATTTGAATTCCTTTTGATGCTAGGGTTTGAACATCCCCATTTCAAATTTCCATGAAAGTTAAACATGATGGAAGCAAGATGCAAACAGTAGGCAGCACCAGAAGCTAGGGATGTGACACTTCTGCTATGTGTCTATGCCTTTTGGGCTTAAGAGTGCCCAGGCGACTTATCAGTGATGTGTGCAGAACTGTCTTCACAATCAGATTGGGCGCAAATGTTCATGCTTATGTGGACGACATTGTGGTGAAGTCCAGAGAGAAGGAGACCTTGATAGATGATCTGAAGGAAACCTTTGATAATCTTTGGGTCTACAAGATGATGCTTAACCCAGCGAAGTGTGTTTTTGGTGTGCCCGCAGGCAAGATTTTGGGTTTTCTGGTTTCTAACAGGGGCACTGAGGCTAACCCGGAGAAGATCGTGGCAATCACCTATTTGGCTAAGATGGCGTGTATCAATGATGTTCAGTGTTTGGCGGGTCATATTGCTGCTTTAAGCTGATTCATAAGCCGGTTAGGTGAGAACGCCATATCGCTGTATCAGATGATGAAGAAGACAAACGACTTTGTCTGGAGTGATGCTGCCAACGATGCCTTTGAAGACTTGAAGAGACAGCTAGCTGAGCCGCCAGTCCTTGCTGCTCCCATTGATAAGGAGCTATTATTGTTATATGCGGATGCTGACACACGTGCTGTCAGTGTGCCCATTGTGGTGGAGGGCAAGGAGGCTGGCAAGGAACATCCGGTTCAACAGCCGGTTTACTACATCAGTGAGGTGCTTATTGAGTCCAAGCAAAGATATCCACATTGGCAAAAGCTTGTTTATGGGATGTTCACGGCACGCCGGATGCTTAAGCAATATTTCCTGGGTCATCCCATCACTGTGGTCAGTTCTGCTCCTTTAGGAGATATCATTCAAAACAGAGAAGCCACAGGATGAGTCGCCAAGTGGGCCATTGAACTTGGGCCTCATGGTTTAAAGTATGTGCCACGCATTGCCATCAAGTCTCAGGCACTCGTGGACTTCATCAATGATTGGACGGATCTGCAGATGCCTGAAGAAAAGCCGGAAAACACATATTGGACTATTCACTTTGATGGGTCCAGGCAATTGGAGGGCTCGGGGGCTGGAGTTGTTTTAGCCTCCCCTCGAGGTGAAATTTTTTGTTATGTGCTAAGGTTGATGTTTCCTTGTACTAACAATGCAGCTGAGTATGAGGCCTTGCTACATGGTCTTCGAATGGCTAAGGAGATGAGCTTAAGTCGGGTAAGGTGCTTTGGCGACTCAGATTTGGTGGCTCAACAAGTCTCAGGCAAGTGGGATTCCAAGGATCCCCTCATGGCGCTTATCGCCATGAGGTTGATGCTGTTACTGGACACTTCATGGGTTACCAAGTTGAACACATTGATCACAAAAAGAATGAGGCGGATGATGCTTTAAGCCGGCTGGGGTCTCAGCGTAAGCCGGTGCCACCTAACACTTTCTTGGATATTCTGCATAACCCTTCTATCAAGTTGCCTACAGAGGAAGACTTGGTTGTTCCTGACCCGGAAGCACAATTGGTGGCGGCTCTTCACGTCATCCCAGATTGGACAATGCCATATTTGGCTTACATGGGGCGAGTTGCCTAAGGATGAAACCTTGGCCAGGCAGATAACCCGGCGGTCTAAGTCAAATGACAATTGCCAATGGCAAGTTGCATCATCGCAGTGTCACTGGGGCGTTTCAATGTTGTGTCTCTCCTGAGGAAGGTCAAGAAATTCTTCGTGAGATTCATGAGGGAGATTGTGGCCATCATGCTGGTTCAAAGTCCCTTGTGGCTAAGCCTTTTCTTCATGGATTCTATTGGCTGACGGCTCACGCTGATGCAGAGGATCTGGTCAGTAAATGTGATGGTTGTCAGAAATTCTCACGACGAGCTCACGTGCCGGCTCAAGAGTTGAGGATGATTCCAATTACTTGGCCGTTTGCAGTCTCGGGACTCGACATGGTTGGGCCTTTCAAAAGGTCCAAAGATAAAAATACCCACCTCTTGGTAGCGGTTGACAAATTCACAAAGTAGGTTGAGGCAGAGCCAGTTAGGTGCCATGGAGGAGTTCTATCAATGTGAGCATATCCGGCTTGATATTTCATCAGTAGCTCACCCTTAATCCAATGGTCAAGCTGAAAGAGCCAATCAGGAAATCTTGAAGGGCATCAAACCCCACCTTATGGTTCCTTTGCAATGGACGCCGGGTTGTTGGGTTGAGGAGTTACCTTCTGTGATATGGAGCATCAATACTACCCCCAATAGGTCTACGAGTTACACGCCTTTCTTCATGGTTTACAGAGCATAGGCGGTTCTACCTAGTGATATCCGTCATGACTCGCCCCGCATGGCGGCTTATGTTGAAGCTAATAATGAATAAGCCCGTCAAGATGCACTTGACCTGTTAGATGAAAAGCGTGACTTGGCAGCAGCCCGTTCGGTGATTTACCAACAGGACCTGCACCGTTATCATAGCCGCCGGGTTAAGTCCAGAACCTTTCAAGAAGGTGACTTGGTGCTCCGGCTCATCCAGGATCAAACTGATGCACACAAGTTATCCCCACCTTGGGAAGGGCCCTTTGTGGTCAGCAAGAACTTGAACAATGGGTCATACAACCTTATCGATGTTCGAGAGCACAAAGACTCACGTAAGTCGGAGGAAGAGACCCGTCGGCCGTGGAATATAGCTCATCTTTGGCCTTACTACACTTGAGCCACCGGCTCTCATGATGTACATATTTTGACGATGTATATATTATGATAAGTAATAAAGCGGGACCTATGTCCTTTTCATCCTCAATGATCATATGTCTTCATCATCATAATTTCAACACGATCAATTGGGGGCTGATCGTATTCGAATCTAGCTTAACCCTCTTGGTCCGGCTCATGATCGTATTTGAATCTAGCCATTAAACCTCATGATCACTAGGGGGCTTCCTGTTCAAACATAGGTCGTATTCGAACCAAAGAGAACATAGCTGTCGGTACCCTCTTGATCGGCACAATGCCAAACTCACTAGGGGGCTTCTTGATCGTATTAGAATCGTAGATTAACCCCTTTTGGGTCCGACTTTGATCGTATTCGAATCATAGTCGTTAAAAAACTCTCAACGTCATTTGGGGGCTTCCTATTCAAACATAGGTTGTATTCGAACCAAAGAGAACATAGTTGTCGGTATCCTCTTGATCGGTGCAACGCCAAAGCCAATGGGTGCTACAAGATCGTATTCGAATCCTAGCTTAACCCCTTTGGAATGGTTTACTGATCGTATTCGAATCAAAAGCCTCGATTTTTCTTTCTATTTGGCTTAAGTTTTTTGAAAGCAATCTTTGATTTTGTCTTGAGACTTTTTTTGTTCAGATCTAAGTATAAGTGTGGTTTAAATTTAACCCGTCTTGGTTTTGGACGATAAGTCGCCAACATACGACAAACAACATACATTTGGAAGTGAGTGGCTTATAAGGATTGGGTTATCACCCTTACTGTTCATGTCACATAAACCGGTAATGCAAATTCAAAATCACAGGTATGATATTATAGTTGTGTTTCAAAGCTATAACTCATAACAGGCTTATCTGTGACTCTTTTTTCCATATTAATGGTTATATGTAAGATATTATGACCCGCCTTGCGGTAAGCCGCCAAGGGTTCTTGTGATCTATTTCTGTGTGTAGGACAAGTTCGAAGACTTTCTTATCCATAAGGAAAACAGATGATAAGTATAAAAAGGGGTGAATATAAGATGGCAGCTTAACAGTGTTGAGCACCAAAATGTGCACGATGGCACGACAAAGCTAAGTCATTTCTGCCCTATTACATGACTCCCTGAGTCCAAATGATTAAATTGTTTTTCAGCAGGCCACAAAAATGAGCCGCCCGGCGGATCAATTCTCTTATTGACCTGAACCTTCCGGATCAGCCCTCTCCGCTCCTTCATCCTGTTCCCTGTCCTGGAAGGTTGATGACGACCAGTCAATGCCATTCAAAGCTTCAAATTCAGCTTCATCATCAATTAGCCTATCCGGGTCAACTTCAGGGGCGAAGGTATGCTTACAGATTGGTGGGATCAGGCTTGTCACTTTATAATGTGGCATCGGTATCCTCCGGTTTTCTGCATCATAACCCGGCTGGTACCTGGTGAGATCCGCCTCATCAGCAATCAGGGTGTCCACAGGGCGTATTTCCTTCACACAAGCAGCGAAGTCCTCCTGTTCAAATGAAGTGCCATCTTCCTTAAGGCTTGGATACCCAATGGCGGTGTCGACCAGGTCTAACTCCGGTAGCCAAGCTTTGGCCTGACTTAAGGCAGCCACGGCTCCGGCTCTCACAGACGACCGCCTTAATTCATTGAATCGCTGGGGCAACACAAAAAGTTTCCTTAGCACATGCACCAGGAGGGTAGGAATTTCATTTGACAGGGCAACTGTGGCTAAGGCATGCTGAGATCCAATGTAAAGTTGTTCCATGAGCGTGTAAACCGCCTTCAGCTTTATCAGCATGTCTTGGTTAATATTTGTGCTCCTGGGCCTGCATAGCAATATCAGGTGAGTTAACGACAATTCATATGATCATCAGAAGGATTCAATATTTGACACTTGTAGGGTGACATACCAAAGATTGCTGTGACCATCTGAGACACATGGCGTTTTAAGTCGGACAATTCATTGGTCACCTCTTCAAGAGCCGCCTCTGCTTTGTCAGCTCGTTGGGTCAAGGCAATCTTTTCTTCAGCCCAGGCCTTTTTCTCAACTTCAAAGTCAACTTTCAATTTCTCTTGTTCAGATACACTGAATTCAAATTTGGAATTGGCTCTTTGGGTTTCAGTTTCCTGTGCCTCCAGGCGATTCTTTAATTCAGTCAGTTTTGATTGAAGTTGAGTAGTGGTGGCCTGTACAATTACCGGGTCAAAATCATGAATATTAGCATACAATATTAAGTCTCAAGCCTTTTGCAAGAAACAACACTTGGCACTTGGGGGCTAATGTCCACCGAAGGATTCTATCTAAGTGGCGGTTCATGAGAGTAAGTCCCAAGCACTTTGCAAGCAAGAGTACTTGGCACTTGGGGGCTAATGCATATTGCTGTTAAATCTACACAAATACTCTATTGTACACAAGCATGTGAAGGACCAGCTCATTCATTTTGATTAACCCGGCCCTTGGGGACTACGGATTAAGCCGGATTTTTACAGGTTTGACCAAAGGATATTACTAATGCTTATACATTTGTTCGAGAGTCTACAACATATTCATCATAAGCAATAGACTTGGGGGCTGGCATAGTAAGGATAATTCAGTGCAAGGAAGAGTTCATACCTCAAATTTCTGGTGCATTTGTTTCACCATATCAACTTCGAGGTCACGGCTGCTGTGCACTTGGCTAAGATAGCCAGAAAAAACTTCCCCAATGCTCATGTGAGTATAATTATCAATGTCAAATCTGACCTTCTGGCGTTCCAGGTGTTCCTCCATGGCAGAACACTTTGCCAGCACAGTAGGTCTGCCTGGCTCGGTATAGCTAGTCTTGGTAATTTCTACATCAGCATCTTGTGGGTCGTCTGCCTTGGCCGGGCTAGGAACTTCATGGTTTTCAGAGTCGCCGGTGGCTTGTTCGGCAGGCGGGTCAGCAGTCGACGTTAGAATGTCATGAGTCGGTTCAAGCGGTGGCTCAGGAATAAAGGCATAAGGCGCGGCCGTCTGGAGTTCCGGCTCGTGGACAGATGGCTCTTCGGCCGGCTTGTTCTTCTTCGCCCTCCTGCTGGGTTTTGCTTTTCCAGTGCATAAGATCAAAAAGGTCAGTACAAGTATAAAGAATTGAACTGAATATAGGATAGGTAAATCATCATTACCCTGGAGCGGTCTTAAAAGCCGGCATGTTGGACTGGATTCAGTCACCGGACGAAGGTGAAGTTTCCTGATAATTTGAGTCAGAAGAGTTGAGTGGTTGACGAGTAAGACTCGCCAAAGGATAAAAGGGATTTAAGTCGGAGGTGACCTCGTTCTAGCGCTTCCTTGTTGTATTTGGAAAACCGAAGGGGAGTCCTGCGTCTTTGTTGGTCCGGGTCTACCTCCGACTCTCATGAATCTGTCACTTCAAAAGAAATTGAGGATCTTGATAAGCTAAGGGATGTGAAAATCTTACTTTCCGGGTTACTCTTCAGATTTTTTGTCTTGGCAAAGGCTCTGAGTCAGAGGAAATAATAGTTACCTCTTCATCTACCCCATGGCTCGTTCCCTTGTCATCCTGATCATAATCAGTATCAATAAGGTGATTAAAAAATGAGCCAAGAGAGTCAAGGGCTACCTCTGACTCAGAAGAGTGCTCCAATTGAAACAGTTCAGAAGCACTAGACTTCTTTCCTCTTTTCTTTGCGACGTCTTTCCTGGCGGCTCTATTGGCCTTCCTTGCTCTCTTCGCAGCCTCATGATCATACTGTGCCTTCCAGAATTTATCATCAGCCTGCGAAAATCAGTAAAGGTTTGAGTATAGACAAAACATCAAGGATGAAGGTAATTTATTCAGTTTGGCGACTTACCGCTGGAGCCGGGTTAGCTTTGCAGAAAGGGCTTAAGCCCACCTTGTCACAATCTGCTAGGCTCTCATTCAAGAGCGACTTGGTCATATCGTTGATGATGTCGTCAGGTAAATAATCAGGGATGTGCCGTAGAGGGTCATTCTTCTCGCCCGTATAGGTGCACATTAACCCGAAGTGGCAGCTCAACGGGATGATCCGCCATGCGACTCAGCACTGGACCAGATCAATGCCATTTAAGCCATTCCCCAGCAGCGCTTTCATTTTTGCAAGGGTGGGGGCGAGCGTCTGGCGTTCAGCAGCTGTCACCTTCTCAGGAAGAGGATGATTGGATTCAAGACACAGAGCACGGAAGCCGGGTAGAGGGTTCTCATCAGTCGGAGAAGTGTCTTGGCAATAGAACCATGTCTGGTTCCAGTCTTTGGGGTGACTTGATGGATTCACATAAGGAAAAATGACGTCTCTCCATCGTTGGATTGAGACCCCGCCAAGCTCCAAACTAGGCCGATTGGCAGATTCATTCTGGCGGTTCAAATAAAATAACTCTCTGAAGAGTAGTAAGCTGGGCTCTTCTCCAAGATACACCTCACAGAACACTTGAAAGTTGTAAATATTAGACACGGAGTTGGGTCCGATGTCTTGAGGACGGAGGTAAAAAAAAGTGCAAGACGTCTCTGAAGAACTTTGAGCTGGGTGGTGAAAATCCCCGGATCATGTGATCAGTAAAAACGACGACTTCCCCTTATTTAGGCTGCGGCTTTTCCTCTGTTCGGTCAGGAGCGCAATATGACATGATTTCCTTCTTTGGCAGATAGCCAGTCTTCATGAAGTCATCGTGTGTACTATCTGTGATGATGTATATGACCCAATTGCATGAAGTGGGTTGTTTGGGCGGCATTGTGAAGGAAGCCTAACAAAGAGTAAAATTTCGGGTTCAAATTTAAGCCAGAGAGGAAGTGTTACATTACATATTCAAAATGGCGGCTTATGAAGGGGCCTGATAGTATATGGCTAATTATATCAGGTTATTTAAACTACCGTGAGCAGTCAAGTTACTTAAGCCGCCATGTGTGGTTGAGGTTATCTATTGAGCATTGCAATTTTCAATTATTAGAGCCGCCAGGGCTAGGTGGATCTATCAAAACATAGATGTTTGGCTAAGTATCATACAAACAAGTTTCACAGATTGCAATCATTATTTTGGATCAAATATACGCTCAGAAAAAGGAAATAATATAGACCTAAAAAACCAGTACAAACGAGTTTGTGAGTTCTAATGAAGTCACTTTACAGAAAAAGGGGATCTGCTAGTATCAAAAGTGGAAGCAAAACAACTACCACATGAGTTCCATATTACTTTTGGATCAAAAGAGGCTGCGGTGGAGGAACTACGAAGAAACCGTGATGAACTACGAAGAACATAGAGAAACTTGCAAACCCTAATGCGGATCTGAGGTGCGGGAAAGCAAAAACTTATAGTTGCAGATCTACTGCGGAGGGTTGCCGCCGTTCTCTGGATCGACTCAGGTTGATGCAGCGGCTGATGTTGAGGAAGACGAGGTGCTCTACGACGGCGGTGGAGCTCGAGCAGCAGAAGGGTTGTGAGAGGAAGAAGACGCTGGAAAGGGGAGAATGAGGAAAGACCTGGTTGTGCCTATTTATAAGAGAAGAATGGTAAGTGGGTGCAAAAAACGAGGAGGCCGAAAATATGGTTATCCAGCTACTAGGATGCCTCGATTCACAGGATGGTCATTAAGATAAGGATCCATTGAGATACATTGGACAAAGTGTGAATTAAAGACAGATGACGTCATGGCGGCTTACCACAGATCCAGAGGATGACATCACGGCGGGTTATAAAATTTTCGTACAAACGAAGAGCAGAAGATTTTTTTTGAAGTGTTGAAGATTGACATGAACCAGTTCAAATCGATCTGGGGCCTAATGTTGGGGATATAACTATTAGGTATGACCCGCCCAGGAGGGGCCAGGTTATACCTATGATGATTCATGAAGCCCAAGAAGATACTTGAAGATGACGGTTCAGTTAAGGGCCCAAAGCCCAAAGGCGACTTAAGACCCTTGGAGATAAACTAACATATGTATATAACTTGTATTGTAAGGCAGGAATATAGAGAGACCGAGTCGGACACTGTTTATGAGTTGGGCGGGACTCTGTGAGCCGCTGGGCGTCAATCTCTGTATACAAAGCGACGACCCGGCGGCGGTTCAGGACAAGTAACATCAGATCGAGAACTGGGTTAAGCAGATTCGCTCCCTGGTAATCGAGACATAAGCAATCCCACTCAAAACTAGATCATAGGCTTTTACCTTCACCGTAAGGGGCCGAACCAGTATAAACCCCGTGTACTTTGTCCCGATTAACCCCTTTAAGCTTCCTAGTTGCGATGGCTCCACGACTAAGTCCTTTCACTAGGACAACGACGTGACAATTCCACGACAAAACCCAAATATCGGAGAACAAATACGAGGCTGTAAGCAATCATGCATATAAGAGATCAAAGAAGACTCAAAAAACTTTCATGGATAAAAACATAGATCTTATCATAAACTCAAAGTTCATCGGAATCCAACAAACACACCGCCAAAAGACTTACATCATATGGATCTCCAAGAGACCATTGTATTAATAATCAAGAGAGAGAGAGAGAGAGAGGAAGCCATGAAGCTACTAACTACGGACCCGTAGGTCTACAAAGAACTACTCACGCATCATAGGAGAGGCACCAATGGAAGTGGTGAACCCCTCCATGACGGTGCCTAGATTGGATCTAGCGGTTCTGGACTCTGCGGTGCCTAGATCAATATTTCGTCGACTCCCCTAGGGTTTCTAGAATATTTGGGTATTTATAGAGCAAAGAGGCGGTTTGGGGGCACCCGAGGTGGGCACAACCCCCAGGGTGCGCCTGGGCCTCCTTGCGCGCCCTGGTGGGTGCTGCTCTCCTCGAGCAGCCCCTCAGGTGCTTTCTTGGCCCATTGGCTTTCTTCTGGCCAAAAAATCCTCTAGGAGTTGCGTTGCATTTGAACTCTGTTTTATATTGATTTCCTGCAATGTAAAAAACATGCAAAAAACAGCAACTGGCGTTGGGCACTATGTCAATAGGTTAGTACCAAAAAATGATACAAAATGACTATAAAATGATTGTAAAACATCCAAGAATGATAATATAACAGCATGGAACAAAAAAATTATAGATATGTTGGAGACGTATCACTCCCCTCAGCCGCATCCCAGGACGGTCGTTGTTGTGACCTTTGCCGTTGTCGCGACCATCGTCCTCACAGACTGCTGAAAAGCTATCCAGGAGGCGCGCACGCCTCGACTTTGTCTACTCCTAGGAGCAGCTTGACTAGGACTTCACAAACATGACCGGATCGACCGTCTTCCTTGTCTGCGGCCGTCGGAGCACTATCGTCGATTCGCCGGCCCTGTGCTACTAAACCACAAATCAATATCTCAGTCATGTTCGTGGTGCCCCTAAGATGTCGTCCAGCCCCCTAAACCACTGGATCCATGGCCGCCTTCTCGAGTCCGTCGAGCACCGCCATCGGTCGCCGCCTAGCTCATCGCTGCGGTCGATTCCGACCACCCCTGCATGTTTTGTTGGTACCACTGGACACGCCTCAGCGCACTCATCCAAACTGTACTCTCCGTCAACAAGTTGGTCGCCGGAGTTGCGATTACGTCCATCGTCGATGTGGCTTTCATCACTGGAGCGCGCCACCAGTCCAGGACGCAGTCTAGGGAGAGGGAGGGAGAGGAAGGGAGGGAGGGAGAGGAAGGATGGAATGGAGGGTGGGCTGCGGCGTGTGGGGAGCTGGTGCCGATGACGCACAATCCAGGGCCGTCGACGCTCGGCGGAGGTGAGATAGAGCGGTCGTGAGGTAGGGGAGAGAGGTGGGAGGGATTTTTTTTATTTCTCTATTTTTTTGGGCCCACATGTAAGTGTGTAAGAGAGAGGGTGAGAGAGAGAGAGAGTTTTCCTTTTTATTTTTTTCTGACTAGGTCCCACATGTAAGTGGCACATGGAGGCAGGGGCAAAATGCCCCGTAGACGGTCAAACCCCTTTGACCTGATGGAAATGGGACGAAAGGGCATTTCTATAAGGTCACTTAACGTTAGAGGGGCAAATTTGAGCATGCTTCAAGATTAGGGTAATTCTGAGTAGTGGGTTCGAGTTAGGGACACAAATGTAAAAGATCCTTAATTTTTAAAATTATTTCTCATATGTTGGAATCAATTGCTTCTTGGTGATGTGAACCGGATGAGAACTAATGAGCTTTCTATGTTTGGCTAAGCACACGTGCCTGATCTGGATTCATTGATGAAAGAGTTATAATTTGTTGATCCACTACTAGCTAAGGTATAAAATGGTGAATCCCTGAATCACTATGTACAATGTATGTCCAGTTGCAGCAATTGCTATTATTTGATTTTAGGTGTTCAACTTGAGCATGAAGTCACACTTTTCACCGTTTAAGTTTGAAACTATTATTCTAAAAGACAATAATTATTTAGAAACACTAATATTTATTGAGTAAGTTGTTTGACCATAGTTTGACCAAAAATTCAAAAAAACTTAAATTTGAGGATAATTTGTTTCCTTTCATAATTTGAGGATTTTAAAAATTTGCAAAACGGCCTACAGCCATCAAAGTCAGAACCAGTTTCTTGTGCTGAACATTTTGATATATTATACTTTTTTCGAAATCGTATGCAAAAGTTATAGCCGTTTTACTTTTTCATATGACTTTTTTCACAAAACATGTCAAAATTTAAGTTTTTAAAATTTCCTAACTAGTAGATGTAGTAACATAACTACATATAGAAGGATTTTAATTTTTGAAGTTTTTATCATTTTCTTTTGTTTTTTTCAAAACTGAAATGGCGTTACTAGGGGGGTAGAGTTTGAAAATCGCAGAACCCCTTTAGTCAGTGATGGTGTGCATCCAATCCTATCGTTGACTACATCTGTTAGCACCATCCCAGCCAGAGTCACAACTAACGCTAACCAAGCCAGAGTCACGTTCTATTAAAGTGGCAAAAAGAATTACTTTTTAATATAGCAAAACTAATTCTATGAACTATTATTAAATGCTAAACAACTATTAATACAAAATAGTAGCAAAATTAATATTAATTAATTATAAAAATTTATCTATTGTTGTCTAACAGAAGCATACTACACCATGTTAAAATCTACATAAAGAACTAACTAAAAATAATTTAAAACAACAATTAAAGGACTAAAACAACTATATAAGCAAAATAGTATTGTTTTAATTAAAATCCTAATTTAAATTATTCTAAAAATAACCAAATAAATCTTACTGTGACAACAATCTAACATGTGACTAGGAGCAAAAAGAATTAAATTAAAAACTATTTTTAAACTCAAATTATTCACAATCTAGGGTTTGAAGAAAATTTGAAAAAATTCAAATTTGAAAACTAATAGCACAAACAAAACTAGACAAAATTTTGAATCTAATGCAAAAAGAATCACTTAAAAACATAAAATATCCTAAAAGATATAAGCAATTTAAAACAGAAACTAAAAATAAAAAAACAAATGGAAAAACAAAAAGAAACTTTCAGAACCCCTTTAGTCCCGGTTGGTGACTCCAATCGGGACTAAAGGTCTAACATTTAGTCCCGGTTGGAGACACCAACCGGGACTATGTCTCCAACCGGGACTAAAGGTCCCATTTGAACCGGGACTGATGCGTGCCTGCTACTTCTTAATCTTGTGTTGGTTTTTCCCCTGAAGAGGAAAGGGTGATGAAGCAAAGTAGAGATAAGTATTTCCCTCAGTTAGAGAACCAAGGTATCAATCCAGTAGGAGACAATGCACAAGCCACCAATACCTGCACAAACAATCAAACAACTTGCACCCAATGCGATAAAGGAGTTGTCAATCCCTTCACGGTCACTTGCAAAAGTGAGATCTAATAGAGATAGATAAACAAAATATAAAATATTTTTGGGATTTTTGGTTTATAGATCTGAAAGTAAAAGGTTGCAAATTAGTAGATCGGAAACTAATATGATGGAAAATAGTAGATCAGAAACTAATATGATGGAAAATAGACCCGAGGGCCATAGGTTTCACTAGAGGCTTCTCTCGTGAAGGCAAATAATACGATGGGTGAACAAATTAATTCGAGCAATTGATAGAAAAGCGCAAAGTTATGACGATATCCAAGGAAATGATTATGAAATATAGGCATCACATCTGTGTCAAGTAGACCGACTCCTACCTTCATCTACTACTATTACTCCACACATCGACCGACTCCTACCTGCATCTAGAGTATTAAGTTCATGAAGAACAGAGTACCGCTTTAAGTAAGATGACGTGATGTAGAGGAATAAACTCAACCAATATGATGTAAACCCTATCTTTTTATCCTTGGTGGCAACAATACAATATGTGCCTTGCTGACCCTACTATCACTGGGAAAGGACACCGCAAGATTGAACCCAAAGCTAAGCACTTCTCCCATTGCAAGAAAAACCAATCTAGTTTTCCAACCTAAACCGGTAGTTCGAAGAGAATTACAAAGATATCAAATCATGCATATACGAATTCAGAGAAGATTCAAATAATATTCATAGATAAACATATCATAAATCCACAATTCATCGGATCTTGAAAAACACACTGCAAAATAAGATTACATCGGATAGATCTCCAAGAACATCGAGGAGAACATGGTATTGAGAATCAAAGAGAGAGAAGAAGCCATCTAGCTACTAGCTATGGGCCCATAGGTCTGAGGTAATCTATTCACGCTTCATCAGAAGGGCAATAGAGTTGATGAGCCCTCCATGATCGAATCCCCCTAAGGCAGGATGCCAGAAAAGGCCCCTAGATGGGATCTCACGGGAACAAAAGGTTGCAGCAGTGGAAAAGTGTTTTCATGGATGCCTCTGGTGGTTTAGGAATATATGTGAATATATAGGTCATCGAGGGGCCCATAAGGTAGGGGGCGCGCCCTAACACCCTGGGTGCGCCCTCCCCCCTTGTTGCCGCCTTGTGGCTCTTCTGACTTGCACTCCAAGTCTCCTGGGTGTCTTTTAGTCAAAGAAAAATCATCGCGAAGGTTTTATTCCATTTGGACTCCATTTGGTATTCCTTTTCTGCGAGGCTCACAAACAAGAAAAAACATAAACTGGCACTGGGCTCCAGGTTAATAGGTTAGTCCCAAAAATAATATAAAATAGCATATTAATGCATATAAAACATCCAAAACAGATAATATAATAGCATGGAACAATCAAAAATTATAGATACATTGGAGATGTATCAAGCATCCCAAAGCATAATTCTTGCTCGTCCTCGAGTAGGTAAATGATAAAAACAGAATTTTTGATGTGGAATTCTACCTAACATACTTATCCATGTAATTTTCTTCATTGTGGCATGAATGTTCAGATCCATAAGATTCAAAACAAAAGTTTAATATTGACATAAAAATGATAATACGTCAAGCATACTAATAAAGGAATCATGTCTTCTCAAAATAACATGGCCAACGAAAGCTATCCCTACAAAATCATATAGTTTGGATATGCTCCATCTTCATCACACAAAATGTTCAAATCATGCACAACCCCGATGACAAGCCAAGCAATTGTTTCATACTTTTGATGTTCTCAAACCTTTTCAACTTTCATGCAATACATGAGCGTGAGCCATGGACATAGCACTATAGGTGGAATAGAATATGGTGGCTGTGGAAAAGACAAAAAAGGAGATAGTCTCACATCAACTAGGCGTATCAACGGGCTCTGGAGATGCCCATCAATAGATATCAATGTGAGTGAGTAGGGATTGCCATGCAATAGATACACTAGAGCTATAAGTTTATGAAAGCTCAAAAAGAAACTAAGTGGGTATGCATCCAACTTGGTTGCTCATGAAGACCTAGTGCATTTGAGGAAGCCCATCATTGGAATATAAAATCCAAGTTCTATAATGGAAAATTCCCACTAGTATATGAAAGTCACAAAATAGGAGACTCTCTATCATGAAGATCATGGTGCTAATTTGAAGCACATGTGTGGAAAAAGGATAGCAGCATTGCCCCTTCTATCTTTTTCTCTCATTTTTTCAATGGCTTCATTGGCCTTCTTCTCACATGGGACAACGTTCTAATAATAATGATCATCACCCTTTTATTTACTTACAACTCAATAATTACAACTCGATACTTAGAACAAATTATGACTCTATATGAATGCCTTCGGCGGTGTATCGGGATGTGCAATGACTCAAGAGTGACATGTATGAAAATTATGAGCGGTGGCTTTGCCACAAATACTATGTCAACTACATGATCATGCAAAGCAATATGACAATGATGAAGCGTGTCATAATAAACGGAACGGTGGAAAGTTGCATGGCAATATATCTCGGAATGGCTATGGAAATGCCATAATAGGTAGGTATTGTGGCTGTTTTGAAGAAGGTATATGGTGGGTGTATGGTACCAGTGAAAGTTGTGCGGTACTAGAGAGGCTAGCAATGGTGGAAGGGTGAGAGTGTGTATAATCCATGGACTCAACATTAGTCATAAATAACTCATGTACTTATTGCAAAAATCTATTAGCTATCGAAACAAAGTACTACACACATGATCCTAGGGGGATAGATTGGTAGGAAAAGACCATCGCTCGTCCCCGACCGCCACTCATAAGGAAGACAATCAATAAATAAATCATGCTCCAACTTTTTTACATAACGGTTCACCATACGTGCGTGCTACGGGAATCACAAACCTCAACACAAGTATTTCTACAATACATAATTACTCACTAGCATGACTCTAATATCACCATCCTCATATCTCAAAACAATCATAAGGAATCAAACTTCTCATAGTATTCAATGCACTTTATATGAAAGTTTTTATTATCTCCCCCTTGGATGCCTATCATACTAGGACTAAATTAATAACCAAAGAAAATTACCATGTTGTTTAGATAAACTCTCAAAATAATATAAGTGAAGCAAGAAAGTTAAATAATTTCTACAAAATAAGGCCACTGATGTGCTCTAAAAATATATAAGTGAAGCACATAGTATTCTAATAAATCACGATTCATGCGTGTCCCTCTCAAAAGGTGTGTACAAAAAGGATGATTGTGTCAAACTAAAAAAAGTAAAGACTCATATAATATAAGATGCTCCAAGCAAAACACATATCATGTGGTGAATAAAAATGTAGCCTCAAGTAAAGTTATTGATAGACGAAAACGAGAGAGAGGATGCCTTCTGAGGCATCCCCAAGCTTAGGCTCTTGGTTGTCCTTGAATATTACCTTGGGGTGCCTTGGGCATCCCCAAGCTTAGGATCTTGCTACTCCTTATTCCACAGTCCATCAAATCCTTACCCAAAACTTGAGAACTTCACAACACAAAACTCAACAGAAAATCTTATGAGATCCGTTAGTATAAGAAATTAAATCACCACTTTTGGCACTATTGTGAACTCATTCTTTATATATATATATCGGTGTGATAACTAATGTTTTCCAACTTTTCCATGGTTCATACCCCCCGATACTACCCATAGATTCATCAAAATAAGCAAACAACACATAGAAAACAGAATCTGACAAAAATAGAACAGTTTGTAGCAATCTGTAACTCTAGAATACTTCTGTAACTCCAAAAATTTCTGAAAATTATGGAAACCTGGGAATTTTTTTACCAATCTTGTGCAAAAAGAATCAGATCAAAAGGACTCTTCTGTGAAAAATTAAAATTAGTTTCCTGGGCGCAAAAGTTTCTATTTTTTAGCAAGATCAAAACAACTGTCACCGTAAGCCATCCCAAAGGTCTTACTAGGCACAAACACTAATTGAAACACAAAAACACATCTAACCAGAGGCTAGATGAATTATTTATTGAAAAACAGCAAGGAAAAATATTGGGTTGTCTCCCAACAAGCACTTTTCTTTAAAGCCTTTTAGCTAGGCATTGATAATTTCAATGATGCTCACATAAAAAGAGAAGAATTGAATAACAAAGAGAGCATCATAAAACACGTGACAAGCTCATCTAAGTCTAACATACTTCCTATGCATAGGCATTTTATAAGCAAACAAATTATCAAGGCAAGCAAAAACTAGCAAATGCAAGGAACACGAAAAAGACGATGGCAATCTCAACATGAAGAGAGGTAACTTAGTAACACGAAAATTTCTACAACCATATTTTCCTCTCTCATAATAATTACATGTAGGATCATAAGAAAATTCAACAATATAGCTATCACATAACATATTTGCAACATGATCCACATGCATGCAAAGTTGACACTCTTCCAAAATAGTGGGATTAACATTAACTAAAGTCATGACCTCTCCAAACCCACTTTTATCAAAAATTTCATAAGATTGAACATTCTCCAAATACGTGGGATCTAAAGTTGACACTCTTCCAAACCCACTTTCAATATTATTGCAACCATTATTATCAATCTTATATTCACCATGGGGCTTAAATAAATTTTCAAGATCATAAGAAGAATCACCCCAATCATGATCATTGCAACAAATAGTAGACATAGCAAAACTAGCATCCCCAAGCTTAGGGTTTTGCATATCGTTAACACAATTTACATTAATATAATTTATAATAACATCATTACAATCATGCTTTTCATTGAAGGAACTATCAAGTGTGGGTGCAGTAGCAATAATTTCATGTTTAACATAAGGAACTATAGCAAGTTCATCTCCATAAGCATAATTAATATTGGCATCATGGCCATAAGAATAGCAAGTATCATGTTCATCAAGAGAAGATATCTCAATCAAATTAACGGAATCATAATTATCTATAGATTCATGCATATCATTATTTTCTTCCAAAGCAACAATCATTCTCTCAATAAATTCTTTGACATAGGCATTATGAGCATAGTTTTCATATCAATATTTAAGTATGTCAAAATTTTCAGATTTGTATAGAGTAATATCATACTTTTCAATCAAAGAAGCAACTTCATAAGCACCCTTAAAAGCAACAAATTCTTCAATTTGTTCGATATCATAGTAACTATAAACACACTTTTCATAAGAAGATAAGATTTCATTATCATTAAACTCACATAGTTAGGGAAGGTGTTTTTAAGGGTTCTTAGAGAAACAAGTAAAATCACAAAGCTCACAAAGATTCCAAGCATAACATATCAAACAATTTATTTGATTCCACAAGAGTCTGCCTTTTCAGACAAACGGTGATGCACAAAATGAGCATGTTCATCTAAAGATTTTCCCTCAACCAAACTAGTTGGAGTTTTAGCACGAGCACATATGGATCAAAGATGATCCAAGTAGAAAACTTGAAGTGGATCCATAAACTTTGTTTCTGATTTTCAATAAACACACAAGTATACCAAGAAAACGAGCTAACAATCCAAATAAGACATAAGGGCAAACGAAAAAGATGAACGAAAGAAGGGCGAATAAAAAGGTAAATTGTTTTAGAAGTGGGGGTGAGGGAGTCCTGGATTAGGGGGTATCCGGACAGCCGGACTGTGTACAACGTCCGGACTATTGAAGCGTGAAGATACAAGACTCAAGACTTTGGCCCGTGTCCGGATGGGACTCTCCTTGGCGTGGAAGGCAAGCTTGGCGATCCGGATATTGTGTTTCCTTCCTTGTAACCGACTCCATGTAAACCCTAGCCCTCTCCAGTGTCTATATAAACCGGAGAGGATGGTCCTTAGAAGGCCGATCACAATTACAATCATACCATCATAGGCTAGCTCTTAGGGTTTAGCCTCTACGATCTCGTGGTAGATCTACTCTTGTACTACCCATATCTTCAATATTAATCAAGCAGGAAGTAGGGTTTTACCTCCATCGAGAGGGTCCGAACCTGGGTAAACATCTATGTCCCTTGCTTCCTGTTACCATCAGCCTAGACGCACAGATCGGGGCCCCCTACCCGAGATCCGCCGGTTTTGACACCGACATTGGTGCTTTCATTGAGAGTTCCTCTGTGTCGTCGCTGCAGGGCTCGGTGGCTCCTTCAATCATCGTCAATGACACGGTCCAGGGTGAGACTTTCCTCCCCGAACAGATTTTTGTGTTCGGCAGCGTCGCACTGCGGGCCAATTCGCTTGGCCATTTGGAGCAGATGACAGCTACGCCCCTGGCCACCAGATCAGGTTCGGAAACCTGAACTACACGACTGACCTTCGCGGAGACTTGATCTTTGATCGATTCGGGCCTGCGCCAGGAGCACCGGACAGTCACGACAAGCATGGCTTTAACCTGCCGTCGGACAACACTCGGGATATTACCCCTGCAGTAGCCTCGGACTCAAATCCGGAGCAGGCTGCGTCGCCTAAAGACGGAGGGCTAGTAAAGCAGGCTGCACACTCATCGGCGGTGGAGCCGAACACGGGTCTCACCTCTACGGTTACCTGTGATGTTGGACCCCCGGATTCGTATCCGGTTGTTGGTTCCAGTCCGCGCACTCTCAAGCCAACCTAGCGAGGTGGGGCTCCGATAATGGAGTTCGCTGCTGCGGATATCTTCCAGCACTCGCCCTTTGGCGACATGCTGAACTCGTTAAAAACTCTCTCTTTGACAGAAAATTCCAGGCCGAACTATGTCCGGCTGGAGTGGGAAGCAGGCGACGAGGAAATTTGTTACCCACCCACCACCCACTTCATTGCCACGGTCGATGATTTAACCGACGCGCTTGACTTCAACTCCGAAGGCATCGATGGTATGGACGACGATGCAGGAGAAGATTTAGAATCCATGGGGTGCCGGACTTCCGCCTCGTCACATGACATATACATGGTGGATACGCCCAAGAAGGATGACGGTGACAACCCGGAAGATAAAACCCCCGGGCAAAAGCCAAAGCAACGGCATAGACGCTGTTCCAAGTCCAGCAACAGTAAAGACAGCGGCAAGAGCGCCAAAAGGATCGATACTCCGGTCAACCCCGATGGCAACAATGACCACACGGAACCAGCGATGGAGCAGGACGAGCCAGGTCACGCCGAACACAGTTCGGAGAAGACGCCCGAGGACAATGATCCAGAGGGACGAGATCATCAAACCGGCCCAGGACAAGACGACAGTCCAGACGATGATGCATTCATCATACCAGAAGAACGCGTGGAACGAGATAACCTCCACAGAAAGCTTATGGCCACAGCGAGAAGTCTGAAGAAGCAGAAGCAATGTCTTAATGCCGCATAGGAAACGCTCAGTCGCAGATGGAATAAAGTGCTAGACACTGAAGAAATATATGATGACGATCGCCATACAAAAAGCTATCCAAAACGCAAACTACTGCCAGATTTTGACGACGAGGCCGTTCCACCAAAGAATAATACGACCAGGAGACCAAACATACCGCTTCACAACCACAACAGAGCGGCTACTGACGCTGCACATGATCTACGTGAGCATATGGATAAGAAAGCCGGTGCAGCTAGGTCCATCTACGGATCTAAAGGACAGACTCCTGCGAGGGACTATGGTCGCCCACACGCTCAGACAAGCCAAATACCAGTTTAGAATAAACATCGGACACAACCACAGCCGACGGCATGCCACAGCACATCCAGATACAGAGGGGCTGCTCACCCCATGTGCTTTACCGAAGAAGTACTGGACCATGAATTTCCACAGGGCTTTAAACCTGTGAACATAGAGGCATACGACGAAACGACAAACCTAGGGGTCTGGATCGAGGACTTTATCCTGCATATACATATGGCTCATGGGGATGACCTCCACGCCATCAAATACCTTCCCCTCAAACTAAAGGGACCAGCTTGACACTGGTTGAAAAGCCTCCCTGAAAATTCAATTGGGAGTTGGGAGGAACTCGAGGATGCTTTCAGGGCCAATTTTCAAGGGACTTATGTCCGGCCTCCGGATGCTGACGACTTAAGTCACATAATCCAACAGCCCAGAGAATCCGCCCGCAAGCTTTGGAACAGATTCCTCACTAAAAAGAATAAAATTGTCGACTATCCGGATGCCGAAGCCTTAGCGGCATTCAAACACAGCATCCGTGACGAGTGGCTCACCGGACACCTCGGCCAAGAAAAGCCAAGGACAATGGCAGCCCTGACAAGTCTTATGACCCGCTTTTGCGCGGGTGAAGATAGCTGGTTAGCCCGTAAAGGCACTAGCGACCCCGGCACATCCGAAATAAGGGATGGCAACGGGAAGCCACGGTGTAATAAAAATAAACGCCCAAACAAGGAAGAGAGCCCGAACAACACAACGGTTAATGCCGGATTCAGGGGCTCTCGACCTAATCAGCAAAATAAGCCATCTAAAGGCAGTATGTCACAGCCCTAGAATGTTGTTTGTAAATAGTTGCATCTTCATCCAGGCATCATATTTAAATTTCTGAAACTTGAACTGAGGAATATTTTGAGCACTGAATTTAAATTATTACTTTATTTGCATTTGGAACTATATTCATAACTTGTATAGAATATATTTCCAAATACCCTGAAATATTTTATGTGCTTTTGGAAAAGTCCATTAAGCAGCATAAATATTTTCAGAGGAGTTTTTGGCATTGTTTGAATTATTTTTAAATTCAAAACAGTGGCAAAATAAATTAAATAAAACAGAACAGAAATATAAAACAGAGCAGAACCTACCTGGCCTTACCTGGCAGCCCACTGGCCGGCCCAGCACAGTGTTGGCCCGTGCCAGCCACCTGCTTCCTCCCGCCAGAGCAGGCAGGCAGCTGCCTGTCGGCCGCACGCGCCGCCGTGCGCCACCTCCTGCCTGGTTGCCTCCCTCCTCGATGCGCCTGGAGACGCCACGACACCCCTGGCCTCTCCCTCACTCTCCCTGGAACCCCTCGCGCTCTCCCTCGCTCCTCCCCCTCGCTTCTCTGACCAGCCCACGAGCTCTGCCTAGAACCCGAGCACCTCTCCGCCGACCCACGCAAGGCCGGAGGACCCCAAGACGACGCCGCGACCCTTCTTCCCCGTCCACGGCCGCCGGATGCCGCCGCCCGATTCGTCGTCCACAGGGCCTCCCTAAGCTCGCCGTCTTCTTCAACCGACTCCCCGTGAGCTCCTCTTCATCCTCCCCCTCTCCGTTTTCTCTCTAGCATGTCGTACCCGCCGCCGTCTGTGATCGCCGCCGACGTGCCTCCGGCCACCTAGTGGCCCGGCTGTCGTGCTCAGCTTCCTCCCCGCGCTGCCTAGAGCACGTAGGTGCCTCGCACGAGCCTCCCCGGCCACCGTAGCGTCGACCCCGAGCTCGCCCGAGCTCCGGCGACCGCCACGGTCGATGCCGGTGACGACTCCGGCCATCTTAGGCCCAGCCGCTGCCACTACTCGACGCGGACGAGTGCCTGCGTCACGTAGACGCCCTCCGCCGGCCATTTGGTCGCCGGAGGAGGGAAACCGCACCCCTCCGCCGTCTCTGGCTCCGCCGGCGACGAGTCGCGGGTCAACTCCGGCGAGTTGACCCAGGTTTGACCTTCCCCGTGTGTCACTGACGTGTGGGCCACCCCCCCTAACATTTTAGTTAGTATTAGTTTAACACTAATTAACCTAGGTTAGTTAGCTGATTAGTCACTGACCAGTGGGCCCCGACCCCCCCTAATCCTTTAATTAAGCAGATAACCCCTGTTAACTAACGGTGACGCTGACATATGGGTCCCACAGGTCAGGTTTGACCTGAATCTGCCCCGTTGACCTGATGACGTCAAGGTGATGTCATGCTGACGCATTAAATGATTTTCTGGATTTAAAATAAATCAGAAAATCCAGAAAATTGTATAAACTTCTAAAATTCATAGAAAATTAACCGTAACTCCAAATTAAATAATTTATATATGTAAAATTATCAGAAAAATTCAAGGAATCCATCTGTACCATTTTCATGCATGTTAGAACAACTTATAGCTGCTGTTTAGCACAAATCAATTAAATGGCATTTGAATAATCACATATGGAGTTTGAATTTGAATCTTGTATTCAAACCAACCCCATTTAACTTGTTGCTAGATGCATTAGCCCAAAACACATTCATTTTGCCATGTCATGACCATGCATCATATTGTGCATTGCATTGATTGTGTTTCCTTCTGTGCTGCCGGTATTTGTCCCCTCTCGATAGACGTGATACCGATGATGTGATCGTTGACACTGATGAAGACTCAATGTTATCTTCAGAAGTGCCAGGCAAGCAAAACCCCCCTTGTTCATTCCGATACAATCCTACCCTCTCGCTCCTGCTCCCTTTTACTGCATTAGGACAACATCGATTCATCTGTTACTTGCTGCGGTAGCTGAACCCCTTTATCCTTTGCATGACCTGTCATTGCCACAGTAAATAGATGAAACCCACTAGCATGAGTAGGAGTTGTTTGAGCCCTGTTGTGCCTACTCATTCATGTTTGTTTGTCATGCCTGCTACTGCTTAGAGTTGAGTCAGGTCTGATTCATCGGAGATGAATCAGAGGCGTGTGAACCTGTCCTACTGTGTGTGAGCTAAGTGTGTGAACACGATTTGGTAAAGGTAGCGGTGAGAGGCCATGTAGGAGTACATGGTGGGTTGTCTCATTGCAGCCGTCCTCAGGAACTGAGTTCTGTGTTTGTGATCCATGATTCAGCTACTACCACGCATTGGGCCCGAAACCAATGGACCCTCTCGGCTTCTTAATCACCCTTGTCCTCTGTCCAGGAGTTGCAAGTAGTTTCTGGTGTTTGTAGTATGCTGGAGGCCGTGCGCAGCACTGACCGTAGGGGTGGGCTGTGATGCGGTAGGCACGTGGCCGGGTAGACCGGGCGCCCGTTTGGTGTCACGGAACCCTGTTCACATCGTTTGGGGCTGTGAGCGAAACTCCGGCCGGATCTCCTCATGGATGGAACCCGAATAGGCGATAAACCTGGACTAGAGACTCGAGTGTTTAGGTAGGCCGTGGCCGACACCCACGTTGGGCTTCCGCTTGAAGGTTGCCGAGTACATGTCGTGTAAACGGCGGTAAGTGGTGAGAGCGTGTGTGAAGAAGTACACCCCTGCAGGGTTAATATGATCTATTCGAATAGCCGTGTCCGCGGAAAAGGACTTCTGGGTTGCTTATATCAGTTCATAGACAAGTGAAAGTGGATACTCTAAAATACGCAAGATAAGCGTGAGTGCTATGGATGGCGTTCTCGTAGGGAGACGGGAGCGGATCCATAGTGGTGTATTGGTTGATGAATATGTGGACTCGTGTGCGCCACCTCAAAAGAGTTGCTTGCAGTCGTAGTTCAGGATAGCCACCGAGTCAAAGCTGGCTTGCTGCAGTTAAACCCCACCATCCCCTTTGTTGATAATGATGCATATGTAGTTAGTTCTGATGTAAGTCTTGCTGGGTACATTTGTACTCACGTTTGCCTATTTTATGTTTTTGCAGAGAGACTTCGGTCTCACTAGTAGTTTCGCGTGGACTTCGACGTTTAGCTTGTTACCTCAGCTACGATCTTGAGCCCTCGGCAGGATCTGGTAGATAGTCAGGCTTCTCAGCCTTTTTCATTTCTAGATGTCTGTACTCAGACATGATAGCTTCCGCTTGTGCTTTGACTTGTATGCTCTGAATGTTGGGTCGTGAGACCCCTGTTTGTAATATCTCGCTCTTCGGAGCCTATTGAATAAATACTTGAGTCATAGAGTCATGTTGTGATGCCATGTTGTATTTGCATATATCGAGCATATTGTGTGTATGTTATTGAAATGCTTGGTATGTGTGGGATCTGACTATCTAGTTGTTTATCTTTAGTAGCCTCTCTTACCGGGAAATGTCTCCTAGTGTTTCCACCGAGCCATGGTAGCTTGCTACTGCTCCGGAACACTTAGGCTGGCCGGCATGTGTCCTTCTTCGTTCCTGTGTCTGTCCCTTCGGGGAAATGTCACGCGATGAATACCGGAGTCCTGTTAGCCTGCTACAGCCCGGTTCACCGGAGTCCTGCTAGCCCAGTGCTACAGCCTGGATTCACTCGTTGATGACCGACACGTTCGATGCTGGGTCATGGATGCCTGTCCCTGTAAGTCTGTGCCACTTTGGGTTTACGACTAGCCATGTCAGCCCGGGCTCCTTATCATATGGATGCTAGCGACACCATCATATACGTGTGCCAAAAGGCGCAAACGGTCCTGGGCAAAGGTAAGACGACACCCGTAGGAATATCGTGCGTGAGGCCGCAAAGTGATATGAGGTGTTACATGCTAGATCGATGTGGCATTGAGTCGGGGTGCTGACACAGTAAAGAGGGACCGTCCGGTCTGAACAGAGTCCTGGACAGACTATGCCAAATTCATGGCACCCCTGACAAACCTGCGAACCACACACACAGAGAGTGCTGGGTCTTCAAGCAGGGCGGCAAATTAAATGCCAAACACAAGGGAAGGGAAACACCAGGCGAAGAGAGGATCAACCTCGCCAGCTGAACACTGGGGGATAGAAAAAATTCCCGCCAGAGTTTAAAACAGTGAACATGATCCACGCGACTCGTACATCCATGAGAAGGCACGAACGCGCACAGAGAGACGCGCGCGATATAGAGCCGATCATACCCACACCTCACTACTAGATGTCTTATTCGATCACCTTCGATCGCATGGATGGCCGAACTAGTATTCGGCGCGAAGGATCAGAGGCCTTGGTGCTTGACCCAATAATCGACGGACACCATCTCACCCACGTCCTCATGGACGGCGGCAGCAATCTCAATCTAATATATGAGGACACTATCCGAAGGATGGGGATAGACTCATCCAGAATTAATCAAAGCAACACCACCTTTGAAGGGGTGATACCAGGCGTTGAAGCCTACAGCAGGGGCTCCGTCATACTGGAGGTAACATTCGGCTCTCCAGGCAACTCCAGAAGCGAAGAACAACTCTTCATCATCGCACCCTTCCAAAGCAACTATCATGCATTGCTTGGAAGAACTACCTTCGCCTGATTCAATGCATTGCCTCACTATGTCTACCTTACACTCAAGATGCCCGGCCCACGTGGCGTCATCACCGTTAGCGGAGTAACAGAGCGCTCTTTACGTGCAGAGGAACGCGCGACGGCCCTAGCGGCCGGACTATAAGCGGCCTCCAATATCACAAAAAACATGACTTGTCGTTAAGACCACAGATACGGTTAGACGAGTCCGGTAGCCCAGATAAAATCAAACCAGGGCACCGTATATGTAATCCCATAGAGGAGATCAGGGGCTATAAATATTCAATAAAGCCCCAAACTTGGCTCAACTTTATTACCAGGCCAACATCTTATACTTTTATTATCCATCGCATACTTACGTTGTACTCTCCTACGAGTTCTCTTTTTCACAGACAACATTCGCGCGATGCCCTTCCAGGATATGACACAACAAAGACAAAGGCGCAGACATGCAGCAGGGCCCCGCTCAACAGGTTTCTTTTAGATTAAGCCCCTGTGTAAACCTTTTCTATTGCCTCTTGTTATTTAAACCATCCCATGGGTTCCATACCCACAGAGGATAATGTTGTTATTGGCATTTCGCCACGACAGACTTACACACGTACCTGGAAACACAGGGTTTACAATGAATGGGCATTCTTGAGCTCATCATCTGTTATAAAGTCCGAATACCTTCGGGAGTGTTCGGCGTCACGAGTTTGGCCTTATATGCATCAGCTCTGAATCATGTCTTTGGTCAAATGTTGGGTTTGCCCGGCTCCTGGGTTTGCCGCCTGACGTTCCATTATTATCGGCTAAGGTGGCCAAAGGAGAACTACTACGATTGTGCCCTGGTTATTCCGGATGAGCACCTCAGTAGAGAAAGCTGAAAACTGACTGTCATGATACAGCGAGAGACTGATCAACCACTCGAAGACTTATCAGAATCTTTAGGATCCCTCCGCATTAACGAAGGACCGTTTCCCGGTCATGTACACACGCGCCCGTATTCGGATGCAAGCGAAAGTACCAGGGGCTACATAGTAGCCCCACCATTAGACTCCCATGGCTAAGCGAAAGCATTACAGCTATATAGTCTTGTTGCCTAGTTCGACGTGCGATCACCTCCTTAATGGATCAAGTGTGACTGTGCATAATTTTTCTCGAACACCCCCGCATTATATGCGTGGGGGCTGAAGCCAACGACTGTTAACTTTCGGATTATATATATATATATATATATATATATATATATATATATATATATATATATATATATATATATTTAAACGGCCGCATAGGGGGCATAATCATATTTTCAGGCAAACAGTATAAATATAGCCTCATAATCAAAATAAACATTGTTTTTACAATGATTTGATTCATCACTCAAACAACACACCCTTTGAGCACTGCGCCTCTATTAGGCGGGCACCTTCTGTGACCTGCGCCAAGTAGTGCTCGGTCGGATATTGGCCCCCCGCTGGATCCTGGGTCGCTATAATGGTGGCCTCCATATCCGTCCAATAGGCTTTGACGGGGGCAAGAGCCATCCGCGCACCCTCTATGCACGCCAACCTTCTCATGGTGTCGATCCGAGGCACGACCCCAAGGAATTGTTGCACCAAGCCAAAGTAACTGTCCGGCTTAGGCCCCTTTGGCCAAAGATGGTCTATTACAGACCGCATTGCAAGCCCGGACAGCCTGTGAAGCTCCGCTATCGCAGCCATCTTGTCACTTAACGGCAGCGGGCGAGTGGGAGCATTGAATTGCGACCAGAAAAGCTTCTCGACTTCCTTGTCACCCTGATCTTCGAAGAACTTCGCAGCGTTAGCTGTACTCTTTGCCAAAACTGCATACGCATCCGCAGGACTCCAGCGTCCATCCAGGGGAGCGTACTTCGGATCGAAAAACTTCGTCTGCAGCAAGTAGGAGCCCCCAGCCGCGATTTTTCCGGCCTGTTGAAGCTCCTCCCGCGCACTGCTGAGTTCGGTGCGTATCTCCTTGGTGGCATTCAGTGCCTCGTTCAGATCGGCCGAACTATCCTTATGCTCCTTTTTAAGGAGCTCATACCGGTCAGCGGCATTTTTTAACTCAATAGCCATTTCGGCTATGTTTTCCTCGCTTCGGCGATGAGCAGCCTGTTTGGATCTCAATTCCTCGGCCGCCTTTAGGGCAGCCACATTGCTCACCCGAGCTTGTTCCTTGGCTTGAGCAAGTTCCGCCCTAAGGGCCTCCACGGCAGCAGCACCATCTGCAGTCCAACATATTGCATTAATATCATGCCGCCTTCATATTTCCCTATACAAGGGAAGGCGGAGCACATGCCTTGTGATTTATCCAGCCGCTTGTTCACCAATGTGATATCGGCATCAATCGATCCAATCTGGCTTGTTAGTTCGGCAACTTCAACGGACTGGTCGGCGGCCGGGCCCATAGGTACCTGCACATATTTACAGCGCAATCATTGATTTATGATCCCCCGTTTGCCGCCTAGGGTAGGCAACCAGAGTCTTAGGGGCTACTATCTATATGGAGCACACCTAGTGCGTGCCTCACAACCAAAAAAATAATAGCGTATTCTTCACTACATACCTCAAAGCCTCTGAGCAGGCTTGTAAATGCTTCATTCAAACCGCTTGTAGAGGATGAAATCTTCTTCAGCACTTCGCTCATCAGTGAGCGGTGCTCCTCCGAGAGTGCAGCTCGCTCCAGTAGGCCAGTCAGTATGTCCGGCCGGACATTGAACTGTGCTGGACCCTTCCCATCGCCCCCCGTGTGAGCCAAACGCTCCGGGCTCAGGGCGGCTGACGCATTGGCTTCCAGCTTCGGCTGATCTGGACTCCTCCGTGACGATACCTCGGTGTCGCCCGCTTCATGAGTCGGAGAGGCGGGTGGAGTCTCACTCTCCATCATCTCCGGAGGAAGGTCCCCCGAAGACGAACTCCGTCGAGAAGAGCTGCTAGCCGGACTGCAAAAGACGAATCATGGTTATTGATCTAGGAGAAACACAATACCTTCAAAGTAAACGATTGACTTACGGCTCGGTGGAGGGCTGGCCCGTTGGTGGCCATGACGCGGTGAGGGTGCCCGTTGGGGCAGGGCCCCCTGGGGATACCTTTTTCCCTGGTTTGGGCATCTCCGCCTCCAAGTCTTCGGAGGCAGCCCTCTTCTTCCCGCGCGGGGAGGAGGCCTTAGCCTCCCTTTCCCGACTATCCTCCTTAGGGGATGTAACAATTCTCCCAGTTCGGATGCGTAGCGTGTGGAGTTCGGCTTCTTCGTTCTTCCCCTTGCCTTTCCCTGAGGGCATTCTGCTGAGTACTCGGTCAAGCATCTTGGCCATGGTGGGACCAGGCGAGCCTTCGGGAAGTGGCGCCGGACACCTGATTCTCTCTACCCTGCTGAGCCATTCCTGGCCACAGATGATTTTTAGAATAAACAATTATGACAGATACAAAACAAGGGGTCCGGTATCAAGGTTACTTACTTGGGTATCTCGGCGATTGCAGCTTAGGCCCACATCCTCGGTGGGGTCCGGACATTCTACTTTTGGTCCGAAGAACAATTGCACATCCCTTCGAGTTTCAAACCAAAGAAGTGCTTAATAGTTAAACTCCCACATCCGGAGAGGCCGGCGTTGACACGGCAACATCCGTTGGATTAACATCACTTGCATTATGCTAACAAGATTTATGTCCCTCTCAAGAAGCTCCCGGATACGGCTCTGCAGTACTGGTACATCGCCAGCGGGCCCCCAATTCCGTCCTACATCAGTCCAAGACACTAGTTGTGACGGAGGGCCCGAGCGGAACTCGGGGGCGGCCACCCACTTTGTGCCTCTGGGAGCCGTGACATTAAACCACCTCCGTTGCCATACATTAAATACTTCTGGGAAAGAACCCTCTAGCCATGGGGCATCGGCATTCCTGCTTATTACAGCACCTCCGCACTCCGCATGTTGCCCCTCGATCATCTTCGGCTCCACATTGAAGGTCTTAAGCCATAAGCCGAAGTGTGGGGTGACATGGAGGAAGGCCTCGCACACTATAATGAACAACGAGATGTGGAGGATGGCGTCCGGAGCCAGATCATGGAAATCCAACCCATAATAAAACATGAGCCCCCTCACAAAAGGATCGAGGGTGAGGACCAAGCCATGGAGGAAGTGAGGAACAAACACAACGCACTCATTGGGCTCCGGTGTAGGGATGACCTGCCCTAGAGCGGGAAGTCTATGCCGGATGTCGGCGGTCAGATATCTGACCTCCCTAAGCTTCGCAATGTCTTCCTCTTGGATCGAGGGGGCCACCCACCGGCCTTGAAGGTTGGATCCAGACATATTGGAGGATTTGGGGTGTTTGGGCTTAGGTCTTGGGCGTTGGAGCTCGAGGTGCGAGAAGGCGCAAGGGAGGTGGAAAAGAGGCATAAGCCTCGACCCCTTTATAAAGGGGATGAATATCAAGAGTACTCTGCGTGACTGCTTCAGGCTTATCTAAAAACACGCGGAGTTATACCAACGGTCGTCGTGGGGTCACGCACGCCCATATTAATGAAAAATCCCTTAATAAGAGGAACACAATCTCTGCTTTGGCAGGACGTGCCAGTAAAACCGCCTCGCAATATGAGTCGAGGTGGGGCAAGGAACGCCGGTTCACGTTGGACTAGGCCACGATGCAAGGGCACGACGAAGATTGCCAGCGGATCAGATTTGTGTTATGTTTCCTACAATGGTATGTGAAGATCATCTTGCAGATCCGGGCATGATTTGAGTGTTCGATAAATTACCTTGGAGTATTTGGAGATGGAACCCGCCCTGCAATGCCAAAGAGAAGACTGCACGCCGGACTCATTGTCATTGAAGCCTGGTACAGGGGCTACTGAGGGAGTCCTGGATTAGGGGGTATCCGGACAGCCGGACTGTGTACAACATCCGTACTATTGAAGCGTGAAGATACAAGACTCAAGACTTCGGCCCGTGTCCGGATCGGACTCTCCTTGGCATGGAAGGCAAGCTTGGAGATCCGGATATTGTGTTTCCTTCCTTGTAACTGACTCCATGTAAACCCTAGCCCTCTCCGGTGTCTATATAAACCGGAGAGGATGGTCCTTAGAAGGCCGATCACAATTACAATCATACCATCATAGGCTAGCTCTTAGGGTTTAGCCTCTACGATCTCGTGGTAGATCTACCATTTTACTACCCATATCTTCAATATTAATCAAGCAGGAAGTAGGGTTTTACCTCCATCGAGAGGGCCCGAACCTGGGTAAACATCTGTGTCCCTTGCTTCTTGTTACCATCAGCCTAGATGCACAGGTCGGGACCCCCTACCCGAGATCCGCCGGTTTTGACCCGACAGGGGGAGAGGAAAACGAGAGGCAAATGGCGAATAATGTAATGCAAGAGATAAGATTTTTATGATGGGTACTTGGTATGTCTTGACTTGGCGTAGATCTCCCCAGCAACGGCGCCAAAAATTCTTCCTGCTACTTCTTGAGCTTGCGTTGATTTTTCCCATGAAGAGGAAAGGGTGATGCAGCAAAGTAGAGATAAGTATTTTCCTCAGTTAGAGAACCAAGGTATCAATCCAGTAGGAGATAATGCACAAGCCACCAATGCCTGCACAAACAATCAAACAACTTGCACCCAACGCGATAAAGGGGTTGTCAATCCCTTCACAGTCACTTGCAAAATTGAGATATGATAGAGATAGATAAACAAAAGATAAAATATTTTTGGGGTTTTTGGTTTATAGATCTGAAAGTAAAAGATTGCCAAATAGTAGATCGGAAACTAATATGATGGAAAATAGACCCGGGGTCCATAGTTTTCACTAGAGGCTTCTCTCATGAAGCCAAATAATACGGTGGGTGAACAAATTACTATCGAGCAATTGATAGAAAAGTGCAGAGGTATGACGATAGCCAAGGCAATGATTACGAAATATAGGCATCACATCCATGTCAAGTAGACCTGCTCCTCCCTGCATCTACTACTATTACTCCACACATCGACCGACTCATGCCTGCATCTAGATTATTAAGTTCATGAAGAACAGAGTAACGCTTTAAGTATGATGACATGATGTAAAGGAATAAACTCAAGCAATATGATGTAAACCCCATATTTTTATCCTCGATGGCAACAATATAATGCGTGCCTTCCTGCCCCTACTGTCACTCGAAAAGGACATCACAAGATTGAACCCAAAGCTAAGCACTTCTCCCATTACAAGAAAAACCAATTTAGTTGGCCAAACTAAAACGATAGTTCGAAGAGAATTACAAATATATCAAATCATGCATATAAGAATTCAGAGAATATGCAAATAATATTCATAGATAAACATATCATAAATCCACAATTCATAGGATCTCGACAAACACACCGCAAAAGAAGATTACATCAGATAGATCTCCAAGAACATCAAGGAGAACATGGTATTGAGAATCAAAGAGAGAGAAGAAGCCATCATGCTACTAGCTATGGACCCATAGGTCAGAGGTAAACTACTCATGCTACATCAGAAGGGTAATAGAGTTGATGTAGAAGCCCTCCGTCGTCAAATCCCCCTACAAAACCGGAAAAGGCCCTGGGATCTGATACGTCCATTTTGCATCATGCTTTTATATCGATATTTATTGCATTATGGGATGTTACTACACATTATGTCACAATACTTGTGCCTTTTCTCTCTTATTTTACAAGGTTTACATGAAGAGGGAGAATGCCGCCAGCTGGATTCTGGGCTGGAAAAGGAGCAAAATATTAGACACCTATTCTGCACAAATCCAAAATTCCTGAAACTCCACGTAAGTCAGTTTTGGAATATATTAAAAATATTGGGCGAAGAAAGCACTAGAGGGGGGCCACCCACTGTCCGCGAGGGTGGAGGGGGCGCCCCCTTGCCTCGTGGGCCACCTGGAAGCCCCCCGATGCCCATCTTCTGGTATAAGGTGTCTTTTGCCCTGGAAATAATCATAAGGAAGCTTTCGGCATGAAGCACCGCCGTCTCGAGACGGATCCTTGGCAGAACCAATCTAGGGCTCCGGTGGAGCTGTTCTGTCGGGAAAACATCCCTCCGGGAGGGGTAAATCGTCACCATTGTCATCGCCCTCGATCATTTCATTGGGATGGGGTCAATCTCCATCAAAATCTTCACCAGCACCATCTCCTCTCACACCCTAGTTCATCTCTTGTATCCGATCTTTATCTCAAAACCTCAGATTGGTACCTGTGGGTTGCTAGTAGTGTTGATTACTCCTTGTAGTTGATGCTAGTTGGTTTATTCGTTGAAAGATCATATGTTCAGATCCTTTATGCATATTAATACCCCTCTGCTTATGAACATGAATATGATTTGTGAGTAGTTACGTTTGTTCCTGAGGACATGGGAGAAGTCTTGTTATAAGTAGTCATGTGAATTTGGTATTCGTTCGATATTTTGATGAGATGTATGTTGTCTCTCCTCTAGTGGTGTTATGTGAACGTCGACTACATGACACTTATGTGAACGTCGACTACATGCGATGTAGGTCCCAGTGAAGCTTGGTATTCCGATGTTCAGGTATCTAGTAACTTCCTTCAAGTGTCTTCCAAAAGGTGTATCTTCATCCGATTGCGTGAACTTGTTCCTTGCATCCGCCATCCTATAGAGTAGAAAAGGAGAGGAGTCCGAAATGAGAAGAGAGTAGTGATCTAGGGTTTTAGCTTAATGGTCGTGTCCTACAGTCAGCGTGTGCTCAGATACCATCTTGTAGCGACCAGACCTCAAATAGTCTAGTCTCTGTGCATCAGTGTCATCCCTGGATCGATAATGCTGACACACACAGTACTTGAGGATTTATAACAGAGTAGCAATCACACACTTATTACATCGAATGTCTCAAAAGAGAACTTATTACAATAATATGGCTTAAGGCCATCTAAAATCGATAACAGCGGAAGGCTTGGAAGATAAAGCGAGTCCATTAACTCCAACAGCATAGCTGAGTGAACGACAACGACCTATGGCACCTTACTCATCGTCTGAAAAGTCTGCAACATGAAATATTGCAGCCCGAAACGGGTCAGCACATGGAATATGCAGGCAATGTAACACATAGAGTAATGAACAGAATGAATGCTATCACTACATGCATATATGGCTGGTGGAAAGCTCTATGGTTACAGTTTTGCATAAAGCCAATTTTTTTCTAGAACAAAGGAATAAACTTTATTTAACTATCATGGTGGTTGTTAAACATTGAGAAGGTTCCTCCAACTCAATCCCAATTAAACATCATCATTAAACCCAATCAAATTATATTTAGAGTGATGAGATCAACATGATAATCCAAGAACCAGATACTCAAGATGTCCATAACCGGGGACATGGCTAATCATGATTAGTTTATACACTCTGCAGAGGTTTGCACACTTTTCTCCACAAGACTCGAATACATCCATGGTCGGAGATTCGAGACAAATTCTTTCTGAAGCATTAAGTCTCCACTCCGGGTAGAGAGTATCACCTACAACCCACTACATCTGCTAGTCTACCTCTTCAAGAGCTTCACACAACTTACTCAACTATGCCAGAGCCCATATTGGCTTATGGCTACACACGGAAGTTTCTAGCATGAATAATCTTATGATCCCTTTGAACCTGGGTGGCGGACCGTAGGATGATCACACGGGTGCCCCGGGATATCCTAGGACAACACTAGATTCTCCAGGTGCCCTGACAACCACTGGGTACTCTAGGGTGCCTCAAGCAATCCACCCAGATGTGTATTTAAGTAGCCACCTTAAGTTAACTATTAATTAACAATACTCACATATGTCATGGATACACTCACCCAAACCATGTCTACAAGCATAGCATAGCAGTATAAGCATAACGTAGAAGTAACTCCCGAAGGTTCGATAATAAACAGGACAATACGTTCTACCTCATCATCTACTTCCTAAAACCCACATGTTAAACAGATCCTAACCATGCAATGTTTGAGGGTTGATCAAATGCAATAAAACTGGGTAGTAAATAGGTATGATCAAAGTGTTACTTGCCTTGCTGATGATCCATGAAACCTAGAGACTCGTAGTAGCACGCTTCACACTCCGGGTACTCTATCGCAAACAAACAATACATACATAAGCACTCAAACAAGAAGCACGGGTAAAACTCAAATAAAAGATCTAACCAGAAATTTCAACTGAAGAACTCCGGTTTGCAAAAAGAATCAAATCCAATGAAGCAACGAAACTCAAACTATGAAAAAAAATGAGATCCCTTTACTAATCTGGACTAGAGTCCAATTTTACAGTACCAAAATCTTGTTCAAGTTAGTTAAACAGAAAGAGGGCTTTGAGACGAAGATCTAGGCGCTTGAATCGCCTGATTCCGATAAATAAGCGAAACGATAAACTAAAACGAAGATCAGGGCAGAAATCACGATCGAAAATAATCACGGAAAAACCCTGGAAAAAGAAAAACTGACGAACAGGCTAACGAACGAACGTTCGCTGTCTGCGGCTAACGAGTGAACACCGTTCGTTAAAACGAACGTACGGACGAGTGTCCGCTAATTAACTAAACCGAAGAAACCGAACCGGTCTAAAAAATGAATCTAGTGTTTCTAAAAAAATGAACGGCTTTAAAAATAAAACCGAACGACGGCGGCGGCGGCGTATACCTCCGGCGAGGCGGGGCGGCTTTGGCGGGGCTCGGCTGCGGCGGCGGAGCTTCGAGGCGGTGCGGGTCGGTGGTGGGGCGGTGACACGACGGAGGCTTGCGGGCGGCGGGGCGGTGCGGGTCGGCGGCTGCGGCGGCGGGGTGGCTCGGGGTGGCGAGAGGGGCCTAGGGTGGCGGCTTATAAAGCCCCCCCCCCATGGTCTCCGACTTGGGAGAGGGGGCAGCGGCAAGCGGCGGCGACCCGGACTCCAGCCGGAGTCCAGCGCGGACACGACGCGCGGTGGCGGCGGCCGGCCTATTCTGCTGGGCTTCGGCCCAGTCGGGCGGGAACTCTTTTTTTTAATATTCCGTCGGCCAAAAAAATCCTAATAAATATAATAAAAAATTCTAAAAAATGCCAAAACAAATTTTCACCATCTAAATGGAAAACTTAGAACAAGATAAACATTTTTTGTCCTAAATGCAATGTTTTGAAAACGTGCAATTTTTCTAATTCAAGTAAAATAGCGGTAAAACTCCAAATAAAATTCTCATTTGATTTTGATATTTTTCCTCCAATATTTTTTTATTTTTGGGAAAGTCATTTTATCCCCTCTCTTTTATTTTCATATAAGAAATATTTGAAGAGAAAAATAATTAAAACCAAATGATCCTCCTTTCAAAATTTGAGAAAACTCAAATATGAAAATAACGAAATTCCCAACTCTCTCCGTGGGTCCTTGAGTTGCGTAGAATTTCTAGGATCAACCAAACTGCAATAAAATATGATATGCAATGATGATCTAATGTATAACATTCCAAATTGGAAATTTGGGATGTTACAAACCTACCCCCCTTAAGATGAATCTCGCCCTTGAGATTCGGGTTGGCTAGAAAATAGGTGCGGGTGATCCTTCGGTAGGTCTTCCTCTCGTTCCCAGGTGGCTTCTTCCTCGGTATGGTGGCTCCGCTGAACTTTGCAGAACTTGATAACCTTGCTACGTGTGACTCGGCTGGCAAACTCGAGAATCTTCACTGATTTCTCCTCATATGTCAAATTGCTATCCAACTGAATCGCTTCCAGCGGCACTGTATCTCTCAGAGGAATATCGGCCATCTCTGCATGGCACTTCTTCAACTAGGAAATGTGGAACACATCATGAACTCCTAATAATCCTTTTGGCAATTCCAGCTTGTAAGCAACTTCTCCCATACGTTCCAAATCTTTGTATGGTCCCACAAAATGTGGTGATAACTTTCCCTTAACTCCAAAATGCTTAACTCCTCGAAGTGGGGACACACGAAGATACACTCTGTCTCCGACTTCGTAAACTGTCTCCTTGCGTTTAGAATCCGCATAGCTCTTCTGCCTACAATGGGCTACCTTGAGTCTGCCGCGAATCAATTTAACCTTCTCTTGAGACTCCTTAATCAAATCTGGTCCAAACAACTGACGGTCTCCAACTTCGTCCCATAGCAACGGTGTCCTACACCTCCTTCCGTACAAGGCTTCAAAAGGGGCCATCTTCAAACTGACTTGATAGTTGTTGTTGTAGGAGAACTCTGCATATGGCAAATTGTCGTCCCAACTAGATCCATAATCTAGCGCACAAGCTCTCAACATGTCCTCCAGAATCTGACTGACTCTCTCGGTCTGTCCATCTGTCTGTGGATGAAAGGTTGTACTAAACTCTAGCCTGGTACCCAAAGTCTCATGCAACTGATTCCAGAACTTTGGGGTAAACTATGTTCCTCTATCTGATACAATGGTCCTCGGAACTCCATGCAGACATATGATCCTGGTCATGTATATCTTGGCCAACTTAGCACTGGTGTAAGTGGTCTTCACTGGGATGAAATGAGCTACCTTCGTCAAACGATCGACTACAACCCAAATAGAGTCATAGCCTTAACGAGTCCTGGGAAATCCTGTGATAAAATCCATGCCTAGCTTATCCCACTTCCATTCGGGTATCGGCAATGGTTGTAGCAATCCTGCTGGCTTCTGATGCTCTGCCTTCACTCTCTGACATACATCACAAACTGCTACATAGTCAGCAATATCCTTCTTCATTCCGGTCCACCGGAAACTGTCCTTCAAATCCAGATACATCTTGGTATTTCCTGGGTGAATCGAATACAGCGAAATACGGGCCTCCTGCAGAATCAACTTCCTGATCTCGGGGCCATTAGGCACATATACGCGATCCTCAAACCATAAGGTATCGTGCTCATCCTCATGAAATCCTTTGGCCTTTCCTTTATCTCGGCAATCTCCTTGTCAGTCTTCTGAGCTTCTCTGATCTTATCCATCAAAGTAGACTGAATTTCCAACGCTGCTACATAACCTCTCGGAACTATTTGCAAACATAGCTCGCGAAGATCCTCGGCTAACTCCTTGGGTAATCCTCCGGTCATGAGTGTATTGACATGACTCTTGCGACTCAACGCATCGGCTACTACGTTAGCCTTTCCAGGATGATAATGCAACCTCATATCATAATCCTTAATGAGCTCCAACCATCTCCTCTGCCTGAGATTCAACTCCTTCTGCATGAAGATATACTTCAAACTCTTGTGATCCGTGTACACCTCACAATGGTTTCCGATGAGAAAATGTCTCCATGTCTTCAACGCATGCACTACAGATGCTAACTCCAAATCATGCGTAGCATAGTTTTGCTCATGAGGTTTAAGCTGTCGTGAGGCATATGAAACAAATCTTCCCTCCTGGATAAGCAATGCTCCAAGTCCTCGACGAGAAGTGTTGCAATACACTTGATAATCCTTACGTTGGTCTGGAAGAATCAGCACTGGGTTGTAACCAAACGTTTCTTCAACTCTTGAAAACGGCTTCACATTCCTCAGTCCATTTGAACTTGATGTCCTTCTTCAACAACTCCGATATGGGTTTTGCAATCTTAGAGAAATTCTCAATGAACCTCATGTAGTATCCTGCGAGTCCGAGAAAACTCCGGATCTCTCCAACTGACGTGGGTGCTACCCAATTAGTCAAAGTGACAACCTTGGTGGGGTCTACTGCTATTCTTTTTCCGGATATAACATGTCCGAGGAATCCAACTTCCTTCAACCAAAACCTGCACTTGCTGAATTTGGCATATAACTGATGTTCTCTGAGCTTCCCAAGTACCAAACGCAAATGCTCCTTATGCTCCTCTTCATTCTTCGAGTAGACCAATATGTCATCAATGAACACCACGACGAACTTATCCAAGAACTCCATAAACACCTTGTTCATCATGTTCATGAAATAGGCAGGCGCGTTAGTCAGACCAAATGACATAACGGTATACTCATATACCCCATACCTTGTGGTAAAAGTTGTCTTAGGTATATCCTGCTCTTGAATCTTCAGCTGATGGTATCCTGATCGCAGATCGATCTTGGAAAATACTTTAGCTCCTTGCAATTGGTCAAACAAATCATTGATCATCGGCAGTGGGTACTTGTTCTTGATTGTTACTTCATTCAATCCACGATAATCAACAACCATCCTCAACGATCCATCCTTCTTCACCACTAGAAGCACTGGTGATCCCCAAGGTGACGAACTTGGGCGAATATAGCCTTTATCCAGTAACTCCTTAATCTGCTTCTTAATTTCTTCCAAATCCTTTGTGGGCATCTGATACGATCTCTTAGATATTGGTCATGTGCCTGGCAAAAGCTCAATCAAAAACTCAATGTCTCTATCCGATGGCATGCCTGGCAACTCCTGTGGAAATACATCAGGAAATCCTTCACCACTGGTACTTCCTCCTGTACAACTCCTGATAAGGAATTTACTTGAATCCTCTTCGGCACATGCCGAGATACATACTTAATCCTTCTTACTTCTAGAGTAGTGAGCAAAATCGACTTACTAACACAGTCAATGTTCCCTCCATACTTCGATAACCAATCCATGCCTAATATTACATCCAGTCCTTGTGACTCCAATACTATTAGGTCTGAGGGGAACACATAGTTACCAATCCTTAATGGTAACCGATCACACCATAGGCTAGCCGTATACTCTGCTCCAGGCGAGGATACTAACATGGGTGACCTAAGGGCTTGGGTCGGCAGGTTAAACTTATCCACAAATCCCCTTGATATGTATGAATGTGATGAACCAGTATCAAAAAGAACGATTGCAGTAAATGACTTAACCAAAAACTTACCTATTACTGCATGTGGCTGCGCTTCAACCTCCTCCACGCTAACGTGGTTCACTTGTCCCATGTTGAAAGGGTTGGGCTTCTTCCCAGAGCTTCCATTTCCATTTCCATTCTTTGCTTCAGAACACTCTGTGGCGTAATGACCATTCTTCCCGCACTTGAAACAAGTAACGTGACTTAGATCCTTCTTGGAGGGCGTTGCTAGGTTGGAACGGTTTTGGCCGTTGCTTCCTCCATTCCCATTTCCATTCTTGGGGCCACTATGGTCATGCGAACTTCCTCCATTAGAATTATGGCCTCCATGATTATGGTGAATGTGTCCTCCCGAGTTCGGGGTAAAACGAGGACTCTGCTGAGCTCCTGAATTGTACTTCCCTTGTCCATACTTCCTCTTGTGGTTGTAAATATGTTGCTGCTTCCCTTCAATCATGAGAGCTCTATCTACCAACTCCTGGTAGTTGTTGAAGGTTGCCACCATCAACTGCATGCTCAGCTCATCATTCAGTCCTTCCAAAAACTTCTCCTGCTTAGCGACATCTGTAGCGACGTCATCTGGGGCATAACATGCTAACTTACTAAAATCATCCACATACTGGCCCACTGTGCGTCCTCCTTGGTGCAAGTTACAAAACTCACGCTTCTTCATGGCCATAGCTCCTGCTAAAACATGGGCAGTGCAAAAAGTCTGCTAAAACTGGTCCCATGTGATAGTGTTGATGGGATGAGTGGCTGTGAAATTCTCCCACCATGATGTTGTGGGTCCATCAAGCTGATGTGCGGCAAAACACACTCTCTCCGCATATGTGCATCCTGCAGTGATCAGCTCCCTTCCAATCTTGCAGAGCCAATCATCTGCAACTATAGGCTCGGTGCTACTAGAGAACACCGGTGGATTCAGCCTTAGAAAACAAGCTAAGTGATCAACATGTGGTGGTGGTGGTGGGTTGTTGTTGTTGTTGTTCCCCTGGTTCTGATTCTGGACTAGTAGCTGCATCAGGGTATTCTGCTGCTGGATCAACTGAGTAAGCTCCGGCGGGAAAGCAAATCCATTGTCACGTCTCGGAGGCATCTGATGGGTTTAGAAAAGGTGAGAAAACAGAATAGAATGAGGTCTAGAGGGAAAACACTACCCATATGCACATGAGAAAAACACAATGATATCACTTCAATCAATTCAAACAAGGGCATACAATGATCTGACTATCGTTACAAAAGTGCTCGGACTATACTATATACATGGGGGAAAATACTACTACTTATATGGGGGTCGACTAGAAATTTTAATCAGTGGAAGACTCCATGATATCTGCTCCGGCTTCGTCAACATAGTCATCATCACTATCATCAGGTCTGAGTCGGTGTCATTGATGATGATGTCGTTCTCCAGACAAGTGGAATCGTTGTCTTCTCCTCCTGGCGCGGGGTCTCCCATGAATACTCCTAGCTTCCTCACCAAATCATCATTCTTCTCCATGAGTATCATCATTTCTTCCTCATATCCATCACATGTAGACTTGAGTTCTTCCTCCAGCTCCGTGATCCTGGTAATTGCCTTCTTCAGATCTATCATGCCTGCGCACATTTGGTTCTCCTGGAGACGAATGTGTTGGTTTAACTCCTGGATGAAAGCTGCAATGAACCTATCACTTCTGGTGCTGATCATCTCCCATTGCTCATCTCGGCACCCACAAATCTGGTAGATAGTATCCTTGAGATCCTTGTGGTAAACTTCTCCAATGCATCCCATGGTGATGTGGGCTGCCATGCTCTTTCCTAGACTCCGGGTTGGTGCATCAAAGGAAAACTCTATGGGCTCAGTGACTGGCATGAACGTTCTTCCTGGAACTTGAACTCGAATCATCCAATGGTCCTCTTCTGGTAATGTGGCGATGTAGGTCTCGGTGAAGCTTGGTATTCCGATGTTCAGGTATCTAGTAACTTCCTTCAAATGTCATCCAAAAGGTGTATCTTCATCTGGTTGTGTGAACTTGTTCCTTGCATCTGCCATCCTATAGAGTAGAAAAGGAGAGGAGTCAGAAATGAGAAGAGAGTAGTGATCTAGGGTTTTAGCTTAGTGGTCGTGTCCTACAGTCAGCGTGTGCTCTAATACCATCTTTTAGCGACCAGACCTCAAATAGTCTAGTCTTTGTGCATTAGTGTCATCCCTGGATCGGTAATGCTGACACGCACAGTACTTGAGGATTTATAACAGAGTAGCAATCACACACTTATTACATCGAATGTCTCAAAAGAGAACTTATTACAATAATATAGCTTAAGCCCATCTAAAATCGATAACGGCGGAAGGCTTGGAAGATAAAGCGAGTCCATCAACTCCAACGGCATAGCTGAGTGAACGACAACGACCAATGGCACCTTACTCGTCGTCTGAAAAGTCTGCAACATGAAATGTTGCAGCCCGAAATGGGTCAGCACATGGAATATGCTGGCAATGTAACACATAGAGTAATGAACAGAATGAATGCTATCACTACATGCATATATGGCTGGTAGAAAGCTCTATGGTTACAGTTTTTCATAAAGCCATTTTTCCCTACAACAAAGGAATAAACATTATTTAACTATCAAAGTGGTTGTTAAACATTGAGATGGTTCCTCCAACTAAATCCCAATTAAACATCATCATTAAACCCAATCAAATTATATTTAGAGTGATGAGATCAACATGATAATCCAAGAACCAGATACTCAAGATGTCCATAACCGGGGACATGGCTAATCATGATTAGTTTATACACTCTGCAGAGGTTTGCGCACTTTTCCCCACAAGATTCAAATACATCCATGGTCGGAGATTCGAGACACAGTCTTTCTAAAGAATTAACTCTCTCCTCTGGGTAAACAGTACCACCTACAACCCACTACATCTGCTAGTCTACCTCTTCAAGAGCTTTACGCAACTTACTCAACTATGCCAGAGCCCATACTGGCTTGTGGCTGCACACGGAAGTTTCTAGCATGAATAATCTTATGATCCCTTTGAGCCTGGGTGGCGGACCATAGGATGATCACACGGGTGCTCCAAGATATCCTAGGACAACACTGGATTCTCCAGGTGCCCTGACAACCACTGGGTACTCCAGGGTGCCTCAAGCAATCCACCCAGATGTGTATTTAAGTAGCCACCTTAAGTTAACCATTAATTAACAATACTCACATCTGTCATGGATACACTCACCCAAACCACGTCTACAAGCATAGCATAGCAGTATAAGCATAACGTAGAAGTAACTCCCAAAGGTTTGATAATAAACAGGACAATAGGTTCTACCTCATCATCTACTTCCCAAAACCCAAATGTTAAACAGATCCTAACCATGCAATGTTTGAGGGTTGATATAATGCAATAAAACTGGGTAGTAAATAGGTATGATCAAAGTGTTACTTGCCTTGCTGATGATCCGTGAAACCTAGAGACTCGTAGTAGCACGCTTCGCACTCCGGATACTCTATCGCAAACAAACAATACATATATAAGCACTCAAACTAGAAACACGAGTAAAACTCAAATAAAATATCTAACCAGAAAGTTCAACTGAAGAACTCCGGTTTGCAAAAAGAATCAAATCCAACAAAGCAACGGAACTGAAACTACGAAAGAAACGAGATCCCTGTACTAATCTGGACTAGAGGCAAATTTTACAGTACCAAAATCTTTTTCAAGTTGGTTAAACAGAAAGAGGGCTTCAAGACAAAGATCTAGGCGCTTGAATCTCCTGATTCAGATAGACGAGCGAAAAGATAAACTAAAATGAAGATCAGTGCAAAAATCACGATCGAAAATAATCGTGGAAAAACCCTGGAAAAAGAAAAACTGACGAACAGGCTAACGAACGAACGTTCGCTGTTTGCGGCTAACGAGTTAACACCGTTCGTTAAAATGAACGTATGGACGAGCGTCCGCTAATTAACTAAACCGAAGAAACTGAACTGATGTAAAAAACGAATCTAGGGTTTCTAAAAAACCGAACGGTTTTAAAAATAAAACCGAACGGCGGCGGCGGCGGCGGCGTATACCTCCGGCGAGGCGGGGCGGCTCCGGCGGGGCTCCGGGTCAGCGGTGGGGCGGTGAGGCAACGGCAGCAGCGAGGTGGCGCGGCGGCGGCAGCTTGCGGGCGGCGGGGCGGTGCGGGTCAGCGGCTGCGGCAGCGGGGTGGCTCGGGGTGGCGAGAGGGGCCCAATGCAACGGCTTATAAAGGCCCCCCTCCCCCGTGGTCTTTGACTTGGGAGAGGGGGTAGCGGCGGGCGGTGGCGACCCGGACTCCAGCAGGAGTCCGGCGTGGACATGGCGCGTGGTGGCGGCGGCGCTAGGCGGCCGGCCTGCTCGGCTGGGCTTCGGCCTAGTCGGGCGGGAACTCTTTTTCTTTAAATATTCCGCCGAACGAAAACAAATCCTAATAAATATAAAAAATTGTAAAAAATGCCAAAACAAATTTTCACCGTCTAAATGGAATATCTGAACAAGATGAACATTTTTTGGGCCTAAATGCAATTTTTTGAAGACGTGCTATTTTTCTAATTCAAATAAAATAGCGATAAAACTCCAAATAAAATTCTTATTTGATTTTAGGGATAATTAGATTTATGCCCCTAGTTGTGTCCCACTCGTCTGTTTTACCCCTAATTCCCAAAAGTCACCGGTTATGTCCAAGTCACTTTGCTTGTCTTATGCTTTTGCCCTTTGACCTTTGACTGTCAGTTTGAAAACTTCATAATTAATTCATACTAAATTAGAAAAATGCAAATAAGATACCAAAATGTTTAGAAAAACATCACCTATATGTCAGTGTCATTTGCATTCATGAAAAAAGTGTTGGAAAGTGCCCATCCGAGTTTTAGCTCTTATGCTACCACCATGAATAGTAAAATCTAAAAAAGTTCAAAAAAAATCAAAAAAAATTGGTGGCTAAGAATGACAAATATTTTTGCCTGCCAAGTTTCATCAGGGAATAACATTCATGGGTGTTGTGGCAAAAACAACAATCAGCACTCCAAAATAGATTATTTTTTTGCCACGACTTCCACGAATGTTGTTCCCTAATGAAACTTGGCAAGCACTTAGAACATTTGTCATTCTTTGCCACCATATTTTTTTTATTTTTTTTATTTTTTTAGAGTTTACTATTCATGGTGGTACCAAAAGAACTAAAACTTGGATGTGCACTTTCCAACACTTTTTTCATGAATGCAAATGACACTGACATATAGGTGATGTTTTTCTGAACATTTTGGTATTTTATTTGCATTTTTCTGATTTAGTATGAATTAGTTATGAAGTTTTCAAACTGACAGTCAAATGGTCAAAGGGCAAAAGCATAAGAGGAGCAAAGTGACTTGGAAAGAACCGGTGACTTTTGGGAATTAGGGGTAAAACAGACGAGTGGGACACAACTAGGGGCATAAATCTAATTATCCCTTGATTTTAATATTTTTCCTCCAATATTTTTTTATTTTTGGGAAAGTCATTTATCCCCTCTCTTTTATTTTCATATAAGAAATATTTGAAAAGAAAAATAATTAAAACCAAATGATCCTCTTTTCAAAATTTGAGAAAACTCAAATATCAAAATAACGAAATCCCCAACTCTCTCTGTGGGTCCTTGAGTTGCGTAGAATTTCTAGGATCAACCAAAATGCAATAAAATATGATATGCAATGACTATCTAATGTATAACATTCCAAATTTGAAACTTGGGATGTTACAGTATGATAGAGAAACTGCTAGCTAATCCTTTTACAGGAGATGGAACATTACATCCCGATATGCACATAATCTATGTGGATGAAGTTTGTGGATTATTTAAGCTTGCAGGTATGCCCGAGGATGTTATCAAGAAGAAGGTATTCCCTTTATCTTAGAAGGGAAAGGCATTGACATGGTTTAGGCTATGTGATGATATTGGATCATGCAACTACAATGATTGAAACTGGAATTTCATCAGAAGTTTTATCCTATGCATCTAGTTCATCATGATCGTAATTATATATATAATTTTTGGCCTCGCGAAGGATAAAGTATCGCTCAAGCTTGGGGGAGGCTTAAGTCAATGTTATATTCATGCCACAACCATGAACTCTCAAGAGAAATTATTATTCAAAAATTTTATGCTCGACTTTCTCTCAATAATCGCTCCATGCTCGATACTTCTTGTACTGGTTCTTTTATGATGAAGACTATTGAGTTCAGATGGGGTTTATTGGAAAGAATTAAACGCAACTCTGAAGATTGGGAACTCGACAAAGGTAAGGAGTCAGGTATAACACCTAAGTTTGATTGTGTTAAATCTTTTATGGATACCGATGCTTTTCGTGAATTTAGCACTAAATATGGACTTGGCTCTGAGATAGTAGCTTCTTTTTGTGAATCATTTGCTATTCATGTTGATATCCCTAAGGAGAAGTGGTTTAAATATCATCCTCCCATTAAAGTAAAAGTTGTAGAACTTATTAAAGTTGAAGAAAAGAAGATCACTTATAATGTTGATCCTATTGTTCCTACCGCTTATATTGAGAAACCACCTTTCCCTCTTAGAATAAAGGATCATGCTAAACCTTCAACTTTGGTTCGTAAGAGTAATGCTACAACACCTACACCCCCTGAGCAAATTAAAGTTTAACCTAGTATTGCTATGGTTAAAGATCTCTTGGTCGATAATATTGATAGGCATGTTATTTACTTCTGTGATGAAGCTGCTAGAATTGCTAGACTTGATACTAAAGGTAAACATAGACCGGTTGTTGGGATGCCTGTTGTTTCTGTTAAAATAGGAGATCATTGTTCTCATGGCTTATGTGATATGGGTGCTAGTGCGAGCGCAATACCTCATTCCTTATACAAAGAAATTATGCATGATATCGCACCCACTGAAATAGAAGGTAGTGATGTTACTATTAAGCTTGCCAATAGAGATACTATTTCACCAATTGGGATTGTTAGAGATGTTGAAGTCATGTGTGGGAAAGTTAAATATCCAACTGATTTTCATGTTCTTGGCTCCCCACAAGATGACTTTTGTCCCATTATATTTGGTAGACCCTTCTTGAACACTGTTAATGCTAAGATAGATTGCAAAAAGGATATTGTTACTGTTGGTTTAGGGGACATGTCACATGATTTTAATTTTGCTAAATTCTGTAGACAACCCCATGATAAACAATTGCCTAGTAAAGATGACATTATTGGTCTTGTTTCTATTGCCATGCCTCCTAATGATCCTTTAGAACAATATTTGCTAGACCATGAAAATGATATGTTTATGAATGAAAAAAGGGAAATAGATGAAGTATTCTTTAAATAGGGACCTATTTTGAAAAACAACTTGCATGTTGAAATCCTAGGGGATCCTCCTCCACCCAAGGGTGATCCCGTGTTTGAGCTTAAACCTTTACCTGATAGTCTTAAATATGCTTATCTTGATGAAAAGAAGATATATCCTGTTATTATTAGTGCAAACCTTTCAAAGCAGGAAGAAGAGAAATTATTGAAAACTCGGAAGAAGCATCGTGCTGCTATTGGATATACTCTTGATGATCTTAAGGGCATTAGTCCCACTCTATGCCAGCACAAAATAAAATTGGAGAAAGATGCTAAACCAGTTGTTGATCATCAACGACGGTTAAATCCTAAGATGAAGGAAGTGGTAAGAAATGAAATACTAAAGCTTCTTGAGGCAGGTATAATTTATCCTGTTGCTGATAGTCAGTGGGTAAGTCTTGTACATTGTGTCCCTAAGAAGGGAGGTATTACTATTGTTCCTAATGACAAGGATGAATTGATCCCACAAAGAATTTGTTGTAGGGTGGAACCCTAAGTGAAGATCTTTCACGAATTGGAGGTGGAAACCCAAGAACAAGATGAACACAAGAGATAAAACAAGAGGAACACTCAAGAACAAGTCCAATCACACATCCACTAGAACAACAAACACACAAGATCCATAAGGTACAAGAACAATCAAAGGGAAACAAGATACATGGTAGAGTTCATCCCAAATCCTATGAAGGAGATGAGGGCTTGATGATCTATATAGATCCTTCCCTCAAGGGGGTCTTGAATCCCTAAGGGTATTCTCCAATTGAGGTCTTGTAATCCAATGGAGTCTTCTCTCTCAACAGGAATCCCACAAGGGGAGATACATGAGCTAAGCTCTATGATTTGTGTCTATTCTTAGCTTCCTCTAAATGGAGGAGAAAGGGGAGTATATATAGGTCCAAGGGATGAAGGGGTAAGGAGGGACGAGATGGGGATACAAGGGCCAAGCCCAACAGCCACGCACAATGGGCCCCGTGCGCACAGGGTAAGCGGAGCCCGTGCGCACGGGGTCTCCAGGGACCTGACGCAGGAGTCCATGCGCACGGGGTCCGTGAGGCCCGTGGACACGGGGGTCCCGTGAGCACGGTACACGCCCGTGCACATGGGGTCTTCAGGACCGCCAGCCTGGGAGGCCCGTGGGCACGGGGTCGGAGGGGCCCGTGCGCATGGGGTCGCCTGGGAGCTGTTGCCTTCTTCTTGTCGCTTCCTTCTCCGTTTCCAGGTTTCCCTCTTGGATGGTGTAGATGTTCTCTTCCTCATGACCTCGTCCTCGCTATGTGTGAATCTCCAACAATACATATGCATGCCCATGGAAGGAATGTCAAGTAGTATACCATCCTCAATGGGGTCAAGTGAACATGTGTAAAGGAGAAGATTGACCTTTATGTATGTGAAGTAGATGTCACACGTGTCACTTGCCAAATGGACTCTTGACTTGGCGATGTCCATAGGATGCTCTGCATCATCCCCTCCCCCTTGGGAAAGATCCGACCTCGGATCGAAAACCACATCACCATGGGAAAGAGATGATGTCGTCGTGTAGAAGTTGACGATCACCAAGCATTCACCATCTTGTAGCTTGAAATGGGCACTCTCCAATGTCGCACCATCTTGTAACTCCTTCAAAAGCAGCAAAGAACAAGCACTTGGAAAAACAAATGTGGTTGGCATGAAAGCAAAACCAAGCATTCAAGAGGTGATTCACCCAACAAGTGTTGTCATCAAGCATAGAATATGGTTTGACAAAGAAGTGTGTCATAGCATTAAAGCATATAAATTGAGCACAATCAAGGACATCATGGAAAAAAGCATGCAAATGGGAGGTGAAGATGCTAATATGTGTGACAAGTGAACAAGCATCTACCTCAAGGGCATAGCAAGCATGCATGAAGCACTCAACAAACGGTCCATGGTATGCATAGGAATCATTCACAACACCTAATATAATGAGATGTCTAAACACATGGGGCAAGTGCAAGACAATCCAAGCATAATGTGCATAGGGTGTAGTGAAGATATCATGGCACTCAACACAAAGGAAAGAGCAATTGTTCAACATGTGTGAGGCAATCAAGTCAATCATGTGACAAGCATGTAGATGGTTGTCATCAACCGCATGAAATAAGCAAGTAGGAATCATTGGTGATGTAACATAAGCAAGCATATCAATCATTTCGTTCAAACTACTGGAGTGAAGATGCAACACACTAGAGGAAATCATGGCAATGATGTCATGTAAGTAAATAATAGGCATAGGCAATGCACATGACATATCGCAGGCACGAACACAAAGCAAGATCATAGTGTAATCATAGGCATGGAGCACAAAGCAAACATGGCAATAACAAGTGATATCTCCACCAAGCTTGCAAATACACATACAAGTACTAGAATCAATCATTATGTGTAATGCAAAGCATGGGTCACTAGTGCATGGCAAAGGCATAGTAATGAGCATATCATGCAAAGTGACCATGGCAAGATGGGCATATAATATGTAATGGACAATAACCCATAGCCAAGTGAGGTCCATGTAGAACAAATGTGCGAAGTCTTTGCGCGAAGAGAGCGGTGGGAATGAAAATCCACGTAATACCAAGTCATCATTGCTCTCTAGAGCTCGTTTTGTCAACTCATGGGATTGTGAGGTTGAAAATATTCATGGGTACCTACACAAAAGAGACACAAACGAAAGAAATTGTGTGTGTGGTAAATGTACACATCATCCATCATGATGTGTATGTGCACGTGTGAGTTAGCACAAGATAAGCATTGCTCAAAGAAATTTGATGCATGGTATATGAACATGTCATCCATCATGAAAGAATAGTTGATTTGTATGACACGATGGGGACACATATTGAGAATGCAAGTATATGGCACATCAATATCATTTTCATTCATGGGGAGCATATGGTGCACACAATTATGGAAATCATGCAAATCATAGGGTGTGTCAAAATTTCCTAATAGGTATGAGGAAACTATGGGTGTCTCCTCTTGAGAAATATCGGAAGCATAATATGGAGAAAATGGACAACATGGCAAACAATGCATGTTCGAAGCGAGGTGGTCATGGCATGGCATATTAGATAAATGATGCAAAGGGAGCATATCAATATCATCACAAGAAAAATAAATGCCAATAACCATGGGTTTGTCATCTATGACATATGTGCAAATTGGGTTTATTTTAATGGCATATGCATAGTCACTACGATGAGATTGCAAATATGACATATGGGATATCTCATGCATAGCATATGACAAGTCAAGCGGATTATCAAACATGATGTGACCTAAAGAATTTCCACAAGAAATCATATGTAACATGGCATCACAACTAATAGACTCCTCATGGCAATCATCAAACTCATCATAAATGGGTAAATCATCGCATGAAGAAATCATACTAGCATGAAGCATGGTAATGGGTTCACTACAAAAAAAAGACACATCCGTGAGATTTTGGACCGAACGAATTTTTTTTCTGTCATACTTATGACACTTCTATGACGATAATTGTGACAAAACCCGGAATCAACATAGATGTGGTGGGCTCCTACTTCTATGACAAAAAATCATGACAGAAAATGGGCTTTTCGTCCTGGGTGGGCCGGAGACACAGTTGCATGACATTCTTTGGGCCATCCATGACGGAAAAAACCGTGGTAGAAGAGAGGGCGAGGAAAATTTCGGGGAGTTCCCGGTTACAGTGGGTAGTCGGGGGCCGAGCGATGCGCATTTCTCTCATACACGTACGCATGTGTGTGCTAGGCGTTGGCTCTAACTGAACCCGAACGAGGCATTGGGCTCTAACTAAACCCGAGCGATTGCACCGCAGGCTACGCATTACTGAACTCGAGCGATTGATCGATGGCTATTAATTGAACCCGATCGAGCGATTCCTTCGCTACTGCTGCTAACTGAAGCCAATCGATGCTGCCTCTGGATGAACAGTGAGCGTTGCGGGGGGATGGATGACCAGGACCCCATGGCATTGCCTCTGGATGAACAGGACCCCGGTCGATCGAGTCGGTTGGGGCTGGATGAACAGGACCCCGTGGAGGGCTGGATGAACAGGACGACCCCGTGGAGGGCTGGATGAACAGTAGACGGTGGAGGGGTGGATGAACAGTAGCCCGTGGAGGGTGGTTGAACAGTAGCCAGTGGAGTAGCGCGCGGTGGAGGCTGGATGAACAGGAGCCCGTGGATGAACAGTCGCAGGTGGAGGCTGGAGGAGGTCGACGATGGATGAACAGTAGCCCATGGAGGTTGGAGGAGGTCGACGGTGGAGATGAACAGTATCACGTGGAGTCCCGTTTTGTGGTACGCCACACCCCTCCAAATGAACAGGACCCCCGTTATGACCGTAGTGCTCCAACACAAGTCCGTTTCGTCCGTTTTGCGGTATGCCACACCCCTCCCGATCAACGAGGAACCCCGTTTCGACCGTAGGAGGTCTGTTTCCTCCGTTTTGCGGTACGCCAGACCCCTCCCGATGAATAGGATCCTGTTTCGAATGTCGTCGGTCGAACACAAGACCGTTTCCTCTGTTCTGCGGTATGCCAGGCCTCATTTCCATCGCCTGTACCGTCCAAGCCCTCCCGATGAACACGACGACGCATTTCATTCTGACCCAGCCGGTTGGCTCCCCATGAACACGACGACGATGTTGTTTCTCTGTTCCGACCCAGCCATGTACATGAGCCCTGGCCGTACGTATGCGCGAGTAGGCATTCAAGACCCCGCTCGTATTTTCTTTCTTGCACACTGGCCGATGTACGTATGTGTACATGCTACGTGCGCGCCTCTACTATGACACGTGCACGCCTCTACATCCACCAGTATGTACGTACACGTTCGCAACCAGAATGAAAACGCTACGTACGCTTCGACCAGGTGGGTCCCGACTGTCAGGCACTTCCTTGCGTGCGAAGATGTAGCTGGTGGGTCCCAGCAGTCAGGGGGCGAATCGTTTTTTCGGGCGCACTTCCTTGTGTGCGGAGATGTAGCTGGTGGGTCCCAGCAGTCAAGGGGGAAACGTTTTTTTCGTAAAATACAGTGGCCCGTGCGATGGGTCCCAGCTGTCAGGTGGAGGAATCATTATTTTCTGCATAATAGGGAGGCACTTCCTTGCTGCGGTCGTGGACCCAGCTGTCAGCCTCTCCACGTATAGTCCACGTTAGATGGAAGTCGTTCCTTGACCACGTTGACCATGCCGCGCTGTGAACACCACGGCGGTGGACGACGGCGAGGACTAGGAAGGGGACGACACGGAGCCGGGGAAGACGCTGCAGTGGATGCCCACATGGAGAGGAGTACGAGGGTTCACTGGTTTGGCTGCGGTGTGAGGCTGCCGTCGCAGCAGAATAACAGGGGGTGTGGGTGAGTGGAGGGATGGCCTGGCCAACGGTGGGAGTAATAGGGGGCGGTGAGGCCTCCGTGGCAGTACAGCCGGCCACAGGAGGCAGGAGCAGGCGGCACGACCGGCGCTACTTTGGGCGGCTGGAGCAAGAAGACCAGAGGTTGAAGAAGCATGACGGACGTTGGATGGACATCGTACGGTCACTGCAGCTAGAATCGTTTATATTGACTAAGTTGACAAAGCCCTTGGTATGTCAATGTAGTAGGCCCACAGGTCAGCTTCCGAAACGGTGCGCCCCAGATGTCAGGGGGAGGAATCATTTTTTGCGCGGGTGAAGCTGGAATATCCGAGGTTGAAGAAGAAGCACGGCATCCGTTGGATGGACATCCAACGGTCACTGCTCCTAGAACCGTGTGTTGACTATAAGTTGACAAAGCCTTGCATACGCGTCACTCTCTTTTTTTAGGGGACGCGTCAACTTAGTAAGGCCACAAGTGTTTGGCAGAGAACTTATAGCCCATTTGAGATTTGAAAGAATGTGCAGCCCATTTTTGAATTCTAATGGAATTTACTACAGCCCATTTACAGTTTGTTAAAAGTATAGCCCATTTCAACCAACCGTTCAAAACAGAATTCAATAAAATTTCCCACATTTTGATGGGATCCGAAATATTTTTATCCCAAAATTTCTAGTCAGATTAAATATTATTTCAATATAAATTTATATCACGTAAAAATCCAACGAAACATTTTGCTCGCGACAATTAATGAAATTAAAATTTTCAACATCCAAAAATAATAGTTTATAAAGTAATTACGTGTTTGGTGCATTTTTTTTATAGTTACTGCCCAGTATTTATAATTACATCCCATTTATTATTTCTTAAAGCCTATTTTCTTGTTAAGCCTAATGCAACCCTCCTAGGAAAGATTTGCAGCCCAGCGGGGCGGAGAATAACAACTTGACCTTGCCTGGGTATGCCTAAAAAAAAGTGTAGCTGGGCTAGCCATTTTGGGCTTGAAAAAAATTAATATCTGGGCTGGATATCTGGCCTGGGCTAGACGGGCCACAGCCCGCCCAGTTAATACGTGCAGCTATGTTTTCGTTGTTGTTCAGAGGAGAAAAATTAATATCTGGGCTAAACATCGAAAAACTTTGCAGTGCTCACACCTCAAAAACACAAATACTGCTCGAGCTGCTTGGTCCCAGTTGTGGCCGCTTCTTGTGCAATTCTCTCATTTATTGACTACATAGGTTGATAATGGTGTGGGACCGTGATGTCAGGAAACCAGGAGGAAGCAAAAAAAATTATTGTTATATATATATATATATGATAAGGAGGCACTTGCGTATGTGAGGCTATGGCCCTGGTGGGTCCCCATTGTCATCCTCTCCAAGTAAAGTCATCTCCTCGCTCGTGCGTGCTTTCCGCCCAAAACAGTCAGCGCCGCCCGCTCCGCTTCCCGGTGCAGGCGATTGCTCCGCCTTCAAACAACACAAGTGTCGTCCGTCCGTCCATCTGCCGCCCACATTAAGGATACGCGGTTGCCGAGGTGGCTACTCCGGCGCCACACGTCTGTCCCTCCGCCACCCACCATTGCTATATAAACTGCTGCGCCGGCCATAGCCGCAGTCATCTGCATCCGTTCCATTTCTCCTGTCCACACCACTACTGCCCACCATGGCTTCCTCGCGCTCCAGCACTCTTTGGGACGGGCGGACGACGGACCACAAGGAAATGCCAGCCATTGCTGCCGACCGGCTTGCCGTCAGGCAGCCGGAGGACGACGACGTCCCAATGGAGAACATGGTAGTCGACGATCCGGCGCCACTCCCCTCCTCCACGCAATCGTTGCTGGTGCATTGCACAATGACCATCGGTGCTGCCCGTGCCCAATATATGGACACGGTGAGGCAGATGCGTGAGGAGTAGTTCCGGGAGGCGCAGGCCGCCGCCGCCTACAACCACCATCTCCTCCAGGAGCACCTGTAGGCGGCGGAGTAGGCGGAGCGGGAGGCGCTGCTCGACTCGTACCGCTCCGCCCGCGAGGGCCGCCTCGAGCGCTGGAGGTACCGCATGCAGGTGGCGGAGGCTGCGGCCGCCTATAAAGAGGGCGATGAAGCAGGCGAGGCGCTGTTTGGCGAGACCGAGGACGAGGCAGAGGACAATATCAGCTCCGACGAGTGGCCGCTCCACTGCCGTCGACGAGGCCCTGCTCCGCCGAGGCCCCGCGGCGCCAACAACGAGGCAGAGGACACCGCCAGCTCCGCCGAGGCCCTGTCCTGCCAACAACAAGGTAGAGGACATCGTCGGCTCAGCCGAGGCCCCACCCTACCGGCAACGAGGGGGAGGACTTCCACCGCTCCGCCAAGGCGCCGCCCGCCGGCAATGAGATAGAGGACATCACCAGCTCCGCCGAGGCCCCGCCCCGCTGCCAACAAGGCCGTACCACACAAAAAACGAGGAAGAGTAGAACACGGTAGGTCGCCGCTGCTTGGGTCCAAGTAAGGCCACCGCTGCTACCCTCCTTTGAAGCCAAGCTAGGCGGGTTGACCATTGACGGCCGGTTAGCTTCTTGGCGGCGACGTGGAGTCGGAGAGCTGTGCTGGAGAAGAATGTTGCTTCTACTTAACTGTTGGTGTAGTTGGCTGACTGACACGTGGGCCCAACAGGCCACATGTCAGTTACACAACTGCACCTGCAGTGAAGTCACTGAAGCTTCTGTTCGGCTCAGCGGGACACAGGTGGGTAGCTCCAGCGCACCCCTTTTTAGTTGAAGAATGTATGAAATGTAATGAAAACCGGCACGTTTATATGAAATCCGACCGTGTATGAATGAATTTATTTCGATTAGTTCGAATTCCTGTATCACTGGCATTGGATGAACATGCAAAACAATGCGTACTAGCATTATTCCTAGGGTGATCACCTCATTTGCAGAAGTTTCACATGTACTCCCTCCGGTCCTTTCTAGTCTGCATACAAGTTTTGTCTGCAGTCAAAGTATCTCTACTTTGACCAATCTTATAGAAAAAAGTATGCACTTTCACAATGTGCGAAGTAAAAAGGAACAAAAGGAGTACAAAGAGTTTGAGCAGCTTTTTAGCATTCATGTACATTGCAATCAAACACACAGGGCTGGCAATTCATAGAGAACATTCAAAACAATCGATGATTATGCATCTCAGCGACTCACATGTCAGAGGCAATATTTACTTCACAACTAAAGAATAAAGAAAAAATTGATCGACGCTGCTGACAGCAAAGGGCATCCCATTCGAAAATATCAAACGCATGTCTTGCTAAAATCAATGAGCAAAATTTGACAAGGTTGTCCCATTCCAAAATATCAAATGCCTACTATTGTGGAATGGGCATGGTTTGCCATCAGTTCGGACATTGACATGGCACCTCGTGCTAAATAAACCAGCTGTTCTTTTTGTGCAGTTCCACCAAAATCAATGAAATTCGCGCGTAGCTTGTATGATTCCGCCCTTATATGTTGCAACACCTTGAACTTATCGGCACCTCCTTTCTTGTGGTGGAAATGAATGATTTGATGTATTCACGAACATTTGGTGCAGTTGTCAGATTTCGGGTTCCGGCAGACCCTTGAGGTTCGAACACTGGGGTGCGCGCGGAGATTTCTCCCTCTGCCTACCTGCTCCTCTCCGAATCGCTAGGATCTAAACTACTAAACAGAACAACACAAGAGACACAAGGTTTATACTGGTTCAGGCGACCATTGTGGTGTAATACCCTACTCCAGTGTGTGGTGTGGTGGATTGCCTCTTGGGCTGATGATGAACAATACAAGGAAGAACAGCCTCGCGAGGGTCTGTTCTTGGCTCATGTGATGAACTGCTAGGAGGAGTTCAATCGCTCTATCTACTGGTTTCTTGGTGGGGATCCAGATGCCTCTACCCTGGGGGTGGCTAGTCCTATTTATAGGCAAAGGCCCTGGGCCTCTTCCCAAATATTGAGCGGGAAGGGCGCCAACAATTGGCCATTTTGAAGGGGAACAGCGGGTACACTTATCCTGACTAAAGTTGGTCCTTGCCTGTCAAAGGCTCTGGTAGTGACGCCTGCTTGGGCTCCACAGTGACTTCCTCCCTACCGTTGGGCTGGTCTTGGTCTTGTTGCACCAAAATGGATGCCTTTGCTTGATGCTCTCGCCTATGATTGCTCCCTTTGCACCAAAGAGGAAAGGAGGACACTGCGCGGGCTGGCGCCCGACTGGCGCCCTTGGTCGTCATGGGCACCTCGCGAGGTACCCCGCCTTGAACTCTCCGCCTCCTTGTGAGCCAGCCTGATGAGGCCATGCCTGAGGAAGCTCCTTGTCGTCCGCCCCGCGAGGCTTGGCCCCTCGCGAGGGTCTTGAGCTTGTGTTGATGAAGATGGGACGCGCTGGGCCCCATTTGAGCCACGCCGCCGGCCGCAGGCAGGCAAGTCTGGGGACCCCCGTTCCTAGAACGCCGACAGTAGCCCCCGGGCCCACGGCACGCCCGGACTTGGCCGAGCAGAGAGGCGAAAGGGCAAGTGCGAAGCGTCACGGGCCCTAACAGCCTGCGGCCTTGGGCGCCGCGTGGCGGTTGATTGGACGTGGGCGCCTCCGCTTCCCCACGACGCCTTGGTAACCGCACGGATTCGACAAGTCCCTGTATGCAAAGCGGGTCATGATTACCTACGATCATGGAGGTCGACGGTTGGCCTTCGCCGGCTATAAGTATGGAACGGCACGCGCCCTCCAGTCTACTCCCTCTGCTTCTCCTTCTTCTTCATGGCTCCGCCAAGGAAGTTCTCGGCCGCAGAGAAAGGAAAGGCTCGCCAGGTCGTGTCTGCCTCTCCCCCGCCCAAGCGCGGTCGAGGCCGCCCTCGCAAACACCCTGCAGCCTCCACGGCGGCCCCCCGCGGTCGTGGAGGTGGCTCTCTGCGCGGTGATGGGAGGCTGGCCGTGGCCGGAGGGCGTGATCCGGCCGTGCGACCCCCCAGGCCACGCTTCCATACTGCGGAGGTGCTGCCGGAGTTCTTTGTGTGGGCGGCGGAGCCATCTAGCGCCCGGCTTCAGCTCCCTCGCTTCCTCCTAGGTGAGCTCCCAGCTGGCGCCCTAGGCGGCCTCTGGCTCCAGGCAGACGGCTGCTGCAGCCGGGCCTCGTGGGCTTTGCTGGAGGTCTCCGCAGCCGGGAGCCTGGCCTTGACCCGCGGCTGGCAGACGTTTGCCCGCGCGCGTGGCCTGAGCCGCTGGTGCACTCTACACTTCAAGTTCGACGGCGATGCCACCCTCTACGTGAGGGTGTTTGGGAAGATGGTGCCGCGCGGGGTGCTTCCTGAAGACGACGACCGCGGCCGGGGGCCCAGACCCGGCGAGGACGGAGAGCACAGTGCATGCGTGGTTGGCGGCGCCCAGGGTTCCTCAAGCTTCACCAGTTCTTCTTCGGGCAGTGATCTTCCAGCAGCGGCCGCGGTCAACCTCCACGCCGTCGTGCCTGCCTGGAAGGTGGTGGCGGGTCTTCCCGCCGTCGTGCCTCGGTAATGCACGAGAGGGAGTCCACCTGAGCTCCGAAGGCGGGTCGAGTCTTCCCTGAGGGCCGGCGATGGGCGAGCTTCGCGAGATTTGCCCTTTCTTTTCCTTTTTTCCTGCGCAGAAAGATAGTAGTGTGGGGCCCCGTTGGGGTGTGTATGGGGTATCGCTGTTAATCATTGTACTGTTCCCGTTATTTTAGCATTGTTCTCTCCGGCCGCACGTTCGCGCGTAGGTAATCCCCTGGCTCACCCGTGGGGGCAACCGACCCAGGCCCTGTATTCGTGTCGCGATGCCCATGAGGCACGGACTAGAGGGGTGCTCCTGTAGTGAGCCTAGGTTGAGAAAACCCTGAACGATAAGGGCGGAGAGAGACTCGCGAGGGAGTCCTGGCTGCTCCCTCGGGAGACCTCGTGTGAGAGAAATCGAGGCAGGAGAGCGAAAAGTCGAAGAGCCACAACTCGAAGGCAACAGCTTCAATAAAACTTCAAATAAGAGCGAATAAGCCAACTGCAGAAAGCAAATGAAAAAGGCGTGTCCGGCACCTAATCTAGTCTTCGACGTCTTCTCACCAGCACGGAGCTAAGTGCTGCCACTGGGCGTGGGAGGGAGCCCCAGGGCCTGAGGCCGGCGCTCCTGAGACTCCGGGGCGTGTACAGCCCCATCTCATTATTACATGAGAGTGTCACGGGCGGCGAGCTTCATAGGCATTGTCCTTCTTCACAGGCTCTGGGCCTTTCTTGGGGGAGACAAGCTTCACGGGCATTGGCCCTCTTCACAGGCTCTGGGCCTTTTCCAAAACACATCAGCTTCACAGGCGTTCGCCTTCTTCATAGGCTCTGGGCCTTTGCTAAAAAGATGAGCTTCACAGGCATTCGCCTTCTTCACAGGCTCTGGGCCTTTTCCAAAAAGATGAGCTTCACAGGCATTCGCCTTCTTCATAGGCTCTGGGCCTTTTCCAAAAAGATGAGCTTCACAGGCATTCGCCTTCTTCACAGGCTCTGGGCCTTTTCCAAAAAGATGAGCTTCACAGGCATTCGCCTTCTTCACAGGCTCTGGGACTTTTCCAAAAAGATGAGCTTCATAGGCATTCGCCTTCTTCACAGGCTCTGGGCCTTTTCAGGGGTAAAACCTCCTGAGGTGTTGGATGCTCCACGCGTTCTGGACAGGTACCCCCTCTTGAGTCTCCAAACGCGCGGAGCCGGGCCTAGAAACATGAACAACCTTGAACGGGCCCTCCCACATGGGAGAGAGCTTATGCAGTCCCTCCCTGGAGAGAACCCGCCGGAGCACGAGGTCCCCTACCTCAAGAGTTCTTGGGTGGATGTTGCGGCAGTGGTACCGCCACAATGCTTGTTGGTACCTTGTCGCTCGCAGCGCGGCTTCTCGATGATGCTCCTCCCCCAGCACGAGGTCCATCCCCCGCATGGCGTCCTGCTGCGTCTCATCGAACGCCAGGACCCGTGCGGAACAACGCCTGACCTTGTGAGGGAGGACTGCTTTGGCTCCATAGACCAGGAAGAAGGGGTCTCCCCAGTCGGCTTGGTCGTGGTTGTGCGGATGGACCACAACACGGACTGAAGCTCATCGTACCAACCACTGCCGCAGGCCTCCAGTTTCTTCTTGAATGTTCTGGTCTTGAGGCCCCTCAGGACTTCTACGTTGGCCCGCTCGGCCTGGCCGTTGCTTCGGGGGTGTGCCATCGAAGCGTAGCATATCTGCGTTCCAAGGTTAGCATAGTATGTTTTGAAGAGGTTACTGGTGAACTGCGAACCATTGTCAGTGATGATGCGGTTCGGCACCCCGAATTGGCTCACAATGCCTTTGATGAACTTGACCGCAGAACCAGCAGGGATGGTGCGGACGGCCTCGACTTCAGCCCACTTGGTGAACTTGTCCACAGCGACGTAGAGGTAGCGATAGCCCCCTGGCACTCGAGGAAACGGGCCCAGGATATCCAGCCCCCAAACTGCGAACGGCCACGTGAGGGGTATGGTTTGCAGACCTACTGCCGGCTGATGGATCTGCTTGGCATGGAATTGGCAAGCCTCGCAAGCCTTCACTAGTTCGATAGCGTCATTGAGCGTAGTAGGCCAATAGAAACCACTGCGGAATGCCTTGCCGATGAGGGTCCGTGACGACGAATGATGCCCACAGTCTCCACCGTGTATATCTGCCAGCAGCTCCTTCCCTTGCTTTCTGGTGATGCAGCGCAAGGACACATCATTTGGTTGTTTCCGGTAGAGCTCTCCATCCCTGATGCAGTACGTTGTAGCTTGCCGCGCCACACGCTCTGCTTCCTCCTCCTTCTCCGGCAGGGTCCCTTGTGTTAAGTAACTCCGGAGCTCTGTGATCCAGCACCCCTCCTGAGGCTCCATCATCAGGAGTAGGCGTGCTCCTGAGGCCGGGCCACAGGCTTGGGCTCCCGAGGCAGGTGGCTGGGGAAGCTCCACCCGAGGTTGTGCTGTGTTTGATAACGATGGCAGGGCCGAGGGCTTGAAGATCTGTTCCTCGAAGACGCCCGACTCCTGGGGCAACCGCCTGGAGGATCGTTTGGCGATGTCGTCGGCCTCTTGATTAGTGTCGCGGGGCACATGCTGTAGCTCCAACCCCCAGAACTACTTCTCCATCCTGCGGACCTCTGCAAGATAGGCTTCCATGTGCTCATCTCTTGGCTCGTATACCTTGTTGGAGAAATTGACGAGGAGCTGCGGATCGCCCTTGATAGTAAGGCGCTTCACCCCTAGGGCAGCGGCGGCCTTCAAGCCCGCTATCAGTCCTTCGTACTCTGCTATATTGTTGGAGACCTTTTCACCCTACTGGAAACAGAGATGCATGGCATAGTAAAGCTTGTCCTGAGTGGGAGATATGAGCACCGCCCCGGCCCCAGTGCCATGCCTGGAGAATGCTCCGTCGAAGTACACGACCCAGCCTTCTGGCGCCTCGCTTCCTGGGGAGAGGGATCGATCCTCGTCGGCCTTGAGGTCCGGTGCCTCCGTCCATTCGGCCACGAAATCTTCTAGCGTGGCTCCCTTGATGACCCTGGTCGTGCTGAATTCAAGCTGAAACGCTTGCAGTTCAATGTTCCACTCGGCGACCCTTCCGGCCGAGTTAGGGCTCCTGAGCACCCTTTCCAAGGGGTATGCTGAGACGACCTTGATCGGATGACCCTGGAAGTAGTGTTGCAGCTTGCGCGAGGCTACTAGTAGCACGAGGAGGAGCTTCTGTGGCATGGGGTACCGTGCCCTCGCATCCCGCAACACCGTGCTGACGAAGTACACCGGGTGCTCGACGAGGCTTGGAGCATCGGTGCTGGTGGCGTCCTCTGGAGGCTGGTTGCCTGGGGGAGGGGCCTCCTCTGTTCCCGACGCGCTCCCCTGCAACGGCTGACACTCCTCAGCCGTGGTAGCGATCTCTGCGACTCCTTCCTGGTCCTGCTTTGCCTTGACACGGGTAGCTGTCGTGGCTTTGGTCCGGCGCTCCTCCCTAACTGCCACCAGAGCCGCGCTGGCGGAGTAAGGAGTGGCGGTGAGGTAGAGTACCAAGGGCTCCCGAGGGCATGGGCCACCATCACCAGAGGGCTGGTTAGGTATCTCTTGAGATCTTGGAACGCCTTGTCGGCCTCTTCAGTCCATTCAAAGGGCCCCTTTTTCTTCATCGGCTGGAAGAAAGGCAGCGCTCACTCCCCTAACCTGGAGATGAAGCGCCCCAGCGCAGTCACGCGCCCCGTGAGCTTCTGCATTTCTCTGAGGGTCTTTGGTGGGCTCATGTCCTCGACTGCCTTAACCTTTTCTGGGTTGGCCTCAATGCCTCGGTGGGACACGAGGAAGCCCAAGAGCTTGCCCGAGGGGACTCCAAACACACACTTCTCCGGGTTGAGCCGCAGGCTCACTGTGTTGAGGCTTGCGAAGGTTTCCTCCAGGTCTTGTATCAGGGTCTTGGCCTCGCGAGACTTCACTACGATGTCGTCAATGTAAGCCTCCACATTCTTCTCGAGTTGCGGGCCCAAGGTGATGTGCATGAGCCGCTGAAAGGTTGCCCCCGCGTTGCGCAGTCCAAACGGCATGCATGTATAGCAGTATACCCCACACGGGGTCAAGAAGGCTATCTTCTCCATGTCTTCCACCGCCATCTTGATCTGGTGATACCTGGAGAAGGCATCCAAGAAGCATAACAGGTCACGCTCAGCTGTGGAATCGACGATCTGATCGATGCGAGGGAGCGGGAACGGATCCTACGGGCATGCTTTGTTGAGGTTGGTGAAGTCGACACACATGCACTCCTTCCCTCCCTTCTTTGGCACAACCACAGGGTTGGCCAACTAATCTGGATATCGGACCTCGCAAATAACCCCCGCGGCTTCTAGCTTGCGGGTCTCCTGGACGATGAAGGCCTGCTTTTCAGTGGACGGCCGCCTCGCCTTCTGCTTCACGGGGCGCACGTTGGGGCACACGTTGAGGTGGTGCTCGATTACGCCCTGTGGGATCCCTGCCAACTGATCGAGCTCCCAGGCGAACACATTCTTGTTTGCGCGCAAGAACTTGACCAGGGCTTCTCTTGCTCGGGCCCAAGGTTGGCGCCTATGGTGAAAGTGGCGTTACTGGACCCATCCTTGTCGACAGGTATTTGCTTGGTCTCTGCCTTGTCTTGGGTGAACAACTGTTTCTTCTTGGTTGGTGCAGCCCCCTTGGGCTTGGGGGTTTCTGCGTCGGCGGGCCGTGCTGCCGCCGCCGTCTTGAGGGCGAGCTTGAGCACTTGCAGTGCATCTTCGGTGTCCCCGGGCACGGTGAGGACACCGTTGCTCCCGGGCATCTTCATGAGGTTGTACGTCGGGTGAGTAGCGGCCATGAATTGGGCCAGTGCTGGATAGCCGAGGATGGCGTTGTAGGGGATGCTGATGGGGGTGATGTCAAAATCGACCAGCTCTGTGCAGAAATTGTCGTAGGTGCCGAAGGTTACTGAGAGCCGGATCTGTCCCAAGGAGCTGGACGACCCGCCTCCGACGCCCGAGAAGGGCCGGCTGGGTTGCAGCCGTTCCCGGGGTATGCAGAGAAGGTTGAAGGCCTCAACTGAGAGCACGCTGAGGCCCACGCCGCCGTTGATGAGAGTCCTGGTGACAGCCACCTGGCAGATGGTAGGCGTGCAGAGCATGGGGAGCACACCCGAGCAGGCCGAGTTGGAGGGGTTGTCCTCTGAGCTGAAGGCCAGCCCGGCCGACGGCTTCGACCGGCCCGGGGGAGCCCCCTGCCGCATGGAGGTGGCGCCGACCAGGCGGACGAATGGCTTGACGTGGCGGCTGGAGGGCGGCGCCTGCGAGCCGCCCAGAAGGGCCGCGACGACCGAGGGAGCCGGCGCGATGTGGTGGGTGAGGAAGAGGCCGCGTGGCTCTTCCCAAGAGGCCACGGAGGGATGCTAGGACGATGATCGCTGCCCGTTCCCCGCCGGGCCGGTGGCGGTGTTGACGGCAGGTGACGGGGAACGACGGGGGCGCCCGCCGACGGGAGCCGTCCGGGCGACGCGGGAAGCAAGGGCGGCTCGGCGCTCGGCGCGAGCCCGACGAGCGTCAGACATGGACGCGATGGTCGGAGAAGAACAAGACGATGGAAGGCAAATTCCGGCACACCCCTACCTGGCGCGCCAAATGTCGGATTTCGGGTTCCGGCAGACCCTTGAGGTTCGAACACTGGGGTGCGCGCGGAGATTTCGCCCTCTGCCTACCTGCTCCTCGCCGAACCGCTAGGATCTAAACTACTAAACAGAACAACACAAGAGACACAAGGTTTATACTGGTTTAGGCCACCATTGTGGTGTAATACCCTACTCCAGTGTGTGGTGTGATGGATTGCCTCTTGGGCTGATGATGAACAATACAAGGAAGAACAGCCTTGCGAGGGTCTGTTCTTGGCTCGTGTGATGAACTGCTAGGAGGAGTTCAATCGCTCTATCTACTAGTTTCTTGGTGGGGATCTAGATGCCTCTACCGTGGGGGTGGCTAGTCCTATTTATAGGCAAAGGCCCTGGGCCTCTTCCCAAATATTGAGCGGGAAAGGCGCCAACAAGTGGCCATTTTGAAGGGGAACAGCGGGTACACTTATCCTGACTAAAGTTGGTCCTCGCCTGTCAAAGGCTCTGGTAGTGACGCCTGCTTGGGCTCCACAGTGACTTCCTCCCTACCGTTGGGCTGGTCTTGGTCTTGTTGCACCGAAATGGATGCCTTTGCTTGATGCTCTCGCCTGCGCTTGCTCCCTTTGCACCAAAGAGGAAAGGAGGACACTGCACGGGCTGGCGCCCGACTGGCGCCCTTGGTCGTCATGGCTTGCGTCATGGGCACCTCGCGAGGTACACCGCCTTGAACTCTCCGCCTCCTCGTGAGCGAGCCTGATGAGGCCGTGCCTGAGGAAGCTCCTTGTCGTCCGCCCCGCGAGGCTTGGCCCCTCGAGAGGGTCTTGAGCTTGTGTTGATGAAGATGGGCCGCGCTGGGCCCCCTTTGAGCCACGCCGCCGGCCGCAGGAAGGCAAGTTTGGGGACCCCCGTTCCCAGAACGCCGACAGCAGTTCCCATTAAAATAAAGCTGAGCACCCTTGTTTGCACAAATACAAAAAAGTGATTAGTATAAAGCAAACTATACTATGAATTGACAGTTTAAACAGGCACCTACATGGTCCATGTAGAGCACACTTTTAGAAAAATGGAACTCACCAGAAAGAATCCTAGAACAACATTGTACTCGCACATCACAGCAAAAAAATGGAGATTTGTCAGTCCTTCTGAGCTAAAGTTAGTTTGGTCTTGTGGGGAGTAATGTAACCATCCTTCAACTGCTCCTTCTGATGAGAAGATAGATAGGGCTTCTTCATCCTGGCATAATCAGAACTAGTCACTTCACGTACTCCATATTCTTCTTCAGAGGAAGATTATCCTGTTGTGCAAAGACAAGAGGACAACTAAATGCTAGCATCCCTGTTTGCTCGAAAAAAGGAAAGGAAATATTTAAAACAGCATAGATGAAGCACTTCTCAAGGACAATACCACTTTTTCATGACAGTATCTAAATAGTAGCACAACACCAATACAGATGACAAAGCTCAATCATATGGATGAAATCAGTGGGCGAGTACCAACCTTTGTCAGGAGGCTTATTGTGTAGAGCATACAAATACAGCACTTCTCCGGAACCATCTATTGCTCTCTACTATGGTGGCCATGCTTACTATATACTCCTTGATTAGTTTAATGTTTCCAACATCTTCTTGTGCAGTTCCACTAAAATATATGGTATCTTTAGAGAAGATCCCTGTTTGCACAAGTAGAGATAATTATGTATTACATTAACAGTGTCATCAAATCAGTGGCAAAACAATTGCTCGTTCCAGCCATAGCAATAAATTAAGATGCAAAACTATATCATTACTTGTGTCATCACAGTTCCAGTGCTTCATTACAGCACCGGGAGTTGATTTTTGTTTTTCTTCCGCTTGTTCTTCCCGTTCATCACTTGGTTCAATAACAGACAAGCTTCGCCTTCAATGTAAGATTTGGCATGTCAATTAGGGAGCACAAGTATAGCACTAAACAATGACATTAATTTTCTGATGAAAGTGGCAAAATACAGGCCAACAGTTGTGAAATATCCTTATCTTACCTCAATGGGATATTACGGTGCACATACACATTGGAAGTCTTGTCTCCATTTGTGCACTTCACTAAAATCAAGCAACATTACCGTACAAGTAGCACAACATATGAAAGCACACTGCAGAATCATGTGAAAGAATGCTAGTACTGACCTCTCATGATGCGGAATTCAAACAACTCACAAGAAGAAGATCTGAACCAAATTTGCCAACACAGATAGGAAGTAAGATATCCTCTTGTGCAGTTCCACTAAGATCAAGCAATCAAGCAATGTTGTCGGTGTGACATTTTGGTTGAACTGCACAAAACACTCTTAAAACAAAAGTGTTTTGTGCAGCGCAACAAAAGCTCACAATGGCAACGAGGTGAAGTAGATAACCCCGTTTACACAGAGGTGCAAAGGAAACAACTAGTGGTCAATAACGATGGATGACACAGAAGCCAACAAAAAGAAGCATCTACCTTATCTAAATGGGAAAGAAAGCAAGACAGTAGCATTTCTCAAACGGTGGCATTGATTAATATTAACATAGATATTATATTAACAATAAAATTTGTTAAACATCTAATTTGCTATTAACTGTGGCATTGCATCAATTTTCCAGCGGCATTATTAGAGGGTGTTTGTTTACAGGGACATTTTGGTCTAGGGACTAAAAAATCTCCGTGTCAGTCCCATCTAAACCAAACAGGAGGGACTTTTAGAGACTAAAAGTGGGCATTTTTGGGACTAAAGAAAGAAGGCCCCGAGGGAGTCTTTTTGGGACTTTTTCCAACAGTTGCCCCAGCCACGCATCGCACCTTGTCTCTATTAGTTCATTACTAGGGGTAACATGGTCTTTTAGCATGTCATTTAATAATCTCTAGTCCATGTTTAGTCCCTGGAACCAAGCAGGTGGGGACTAGGGAGTTTTTAACCAAACAAGGCCTTAGATTAACAACAGCTAAAGAGTTGCATGGAACAGTGGATGCACCAGCACCATGTGCATCTACCGATGTACTGTGGTCATGCACAGTCTGTTGCAACAAAGAACAAACAACCAAGGAGCATATTTGTGTTGGTCCCAGTTTTGTTATCTTTAGACACCTTTCCCTATGTGAGCGCAGCAAATCTAGTCCTGCTCAAACACTACAGCCTTGTCCCCCCAAAAAAAGATCGGTTCGTTACAGATGTGCGTATTGCATTTGTCATTGTTTTCCCTTTTGGACCAACGTAGGTGCTGGATAGCCAGTCTGTACTAGTACTTTCGCCCCTTCCTTTCCTCTTTGAACCACGTCCTAGATTTATGTGATACAACTTTCCCCACTACTTTCCCCCGTTTCTTTCCTCTTTGAACCACGTCCTAGATTCATGTTATACAACTTTCCCCCTTCCTTTCCTCTTTGAACCACTTTTCCCACTACTTTCCCCCACTCCTTTCCTCTTTGAACCACGTCCTAGATTCATGGTATACATGCAGCTAGAGCAATGCATGTGGAATAAGTAAATTATACCTTAAGGTTCTTGGGGCGTGGTTTGGTGGGCGACGGGACGATGGCGAAGAAGAAGGGGTCGGAGGCCCTCCCGCGCCGCTGCTGGGTGAAAGTGAACAGCTGCGCCTGTAGTGGATTCTCTCCCTCACCGACGGTGACAGTGTTAAGCCTCCTTCCCTTCCTGGTGAACGGATCCTGCCGGCTCTTTGAGCAGCAGTGAGGGGAGAGAGAGGCCAACAAAGTCTTGTTTAGATCTGGAGAGGGTGAGAGAGTGTGAAGAGAGCACCTACAAGCGCTGAGGCTCCAGCGTGTATATATATATTGGAGAGAGAGTGTGAAGCGTGCAAACCCTAGAAAAGAAGCATCGAGGCCGTAGCTTATACGTGATGAGGTGATTATACGGTCACTACGAAATCATATAGCTCCGTATCCATCCATTTTGACCAGTCAAAGAATCCTCCTGGCACAAATTATGCTCAAGTGTAGTTATCGAACCCGATACCTCAAGTTTTTTTTTTGAGTGGAACCTGAGACCTCAAGTTTGATGAGCGAATAGGCTAACCAGCTACACAACCCTCCTGTTATGTTCAACGAGAGGAAAATAACCTTTTATACATTCCTGCATTCGTGTAACAAGCATGCCGTATTTTTTGTGTGTGGGGGGAGAGTCATTGGGATTTAAATCATAATTGTGTCATGTGGCTTTGGTGGTAAGACTATCCATAGTGGTGCAGAAATAATGCAGCCTTAGTCACCTTACCTCTCTCCACGTAGTACGTTGGGTCCCACCAGTCAGAGGGTGAAACAAACAAATTAATAAGAAAAATTAAAAGCGCCAGCGGTGTATCTTACCTCACACATCTCGCTACTGCTCGGGAACACTGTCCAATTGATCCCTCTGTTCGCTCACGTACTATTTTAAGTGAATCCTTATTATAACATGCACACAATTTTGGGCACTTGTATTCGACCTAAGTCAGTGTGCCACTGTATCTCGTACTTAGTACTCCCTCCATCTAGGTGTAATAAGTCACGTTAGAAGGTGCAGCCGGACCAAGGTGCGTGCATGTGCATGTGCGTGCGTGCATGTGTGTGTGTGTTTAATAGCATGTGTGTGTTAGAGAGCGATAGATCGACCTACTCCTATAGATAGATGGTGTGTAGTGTATGATTTTAGCCGCGAGAGTTGGTGCATCCTCTCGTTTCCGGGCGTGTCCAGTAGGGACAGGCGGACGGCTGCCACGCCCGTTCCTGACCAGCCTGGCCCACCCAAAGCCCCTCACGGTCAGCGCCGCTCCAAACAATCAATGCCGCATTCATGCCCGGGCAGAGCGGACGCGACCTCTCACTGGCGCAAGAGTGATGGTTGCTTCGTCCATCCAACTTACTGCTGGGTCTATGTGATTTGACGGCTCATTGGTCTTTATTACTGAGGTGGTAGGGCTACTGGATGTCCCACGCTTTCGGCGAAAGGAGGTACTACTAGATTACAATTTTCTCCATTCTTATAGCGGAGGAGTGCAAGAGCAGTGAAAACACGCAGGCTCAGTGATTACATGGCCCACCTCACACTATCACCATATTTTCTGGACATCGTGCGACACCTAAGTCTTTACATAGTACTCCCTCCGTTCCTAAATACTAGATGAGTCCCCGTGCATTGCCGCGGAACAGCCGTATATCTCTCTACGTAAAATTATCGATTTCATAGAACTAAAAAAACTCTATAATTGCCTGACAAATGTGGTAGCCAAACTAAAAAAACTCCCATCATCATTTAGATCATCCCATGCAAGGAAAAAAGATCGGCCAACTCCTACTGCATAATGGGATTATATTTTTCTTTTTGACATGTTAATGGGACTTAAAAGCTCACTTACATGCATGCTACCGGTGCATGCTTGCGTGCAGACATGTTGATGTGATTTAAAACCCACTCACATGCATGCCACGGTATTTCTGTATGCTTGCATGTGGCTTAGTGCGGAGCCTCTCAACGTCTAGATCTGACGGCTATTATGGACTGATTTAGTTCATCTAACGGCTACATTAATTTTGATGATGTGGCTCAAGGAGAGGATAGATAATTCCTAGTAGTGGGGGCTTGCTATTACTAGTAGATAAGTCTTTGTAGAGATTCCACGAGGTGAACTACATACGGAACAAAATGAATGAATCTACACTTAAAATGCATCTATATACATTCGCATGTTGTTGGGGATATTACCACTAAGCGTAAACCGGCCTACTTGGGCCGGGTTAACTTCATTAGTGGTATAAGCAGATGAAGGCCCAAGGCCTATAGTCGGCTTAGAATCCGTAGCCGTAAACCGGCCTGATGCATAGCTTGTATTGTAAGTTAGGAATAGAGAGATACCAACCGGGATACGAGTATGAACCGGTTGGGACTCTATGGACCGACGGGCGCCACCCGTGTATATAAGGGGACGACCCGGCGGCGGTTCAGGACAGACAACGACAACTCGAGCCTAGGCGAAGCTTGTTTGCTCCCTAGCCATCGAGACCATATCAATTCCATCACAACTAGACGTAGGCTTTTACCTTCATCGAAGGGGCCGAACTAGTATAAAACCCTCGTGTCTTCGTGTCCGCTTTAACCCCTTCAAGTAAACCCGTGGCGATGGCTCCACGGCTAAGTCCTTTCACTAGGACATCTGCCGTGACAAATCCATGACAGTTGGCGCCCACCGTGGGGCTATCGCACGATGGTTTGACGATCTTGGAGGGCAAGCTCAAGGGACTCGAAGGCTATGTTGTGGGCCGGATGACCAAGAGTCATCGTGGCAGGATCTACATCGACGATGCAGGATGGGGTCCCGAGGCCGATTCGATCGAGTACGGGTACCGGGTCCCCTTTGGTGGCATACACGTTTTCATCGGCAAGATCGGTAAGCCTGGGCCTGAGCCGGACATCTCCACCGACCTCGTCGAGACGGCTCAGCATGCGAGATCTACCCAGGCTAAACCGGCCGTGAAGCGTGTCTTCGTTGGAGTCATCCACGGAGGAGAGCGTGAGGATGGATCATAACACGGTAGCGAGACCATCGTTTATTCCGGTGACGAGTCCTCAACCGGAGAGACCGAATCGCTATACCAGTTGCAAGACAGTATGGTTAGGGGTTGTTCCGATGGCAACAGTATTCCGGACCCCCCAGGCCAGGTCAACCGGGTTGGAATATTCATGGCTGGCACACAGGCGGCAAATCGTTCTTCGACCGCCGCAGCGATGCTCTCCGGATCAGCAGCGGCAGCGGCAGTAGGGGCAGGACGTCTTGTGCGCCCGCCGGTTCAAGTGCTATCTGATCTGTTTGATGCACTAGCCGCGCTCATAGCAGAGGCCAACCAGGCGGATCAGGAGGCCCATGATGCAGAGATTGCAAAGGTGAGAGGGCAGATCGTGCAAGCCAAGGCGGATCTGGCAGCAGAAAAAGACAGGATGGCTGCAGAGCGGGCCGCTTTAGACGCCCAGGCCTACAAACTCATGCTTGACCAGAATGCATCACAGGAGGTTTTGAAGCGGAAGCACAGATCCCGCCTGCCGTTAGGGTTTGATCCCCGGAATCTCTTTCACACTCCCGGAGCTGGACCCAGTAATCCGCCGCAGCACTTGGAGATAAATCGGATTGAGGCACCAGGACTAGGGGCGACGGTCCAACCTCGCCTGATGGAACCTCCTCAGCAGAACATTGTGGTTCCTCCGCCGGTTCAGACGCCCCCAGGTCATTATTCTAATCCTATGGCAACCTTGTTGCGGACGCCGCACGATTAGAGGCTATCCCAGTCGAAGGGGACTCTCTGCAAGCGATAGAGACGCGCCGGGTTAAGGAGCTTCTCCGAACCGCGCTGATTCAGCAGGAAGCATACTCGTACAGCCATGATCGGATTCACTCTACGCCCCGTCCAAGCCGGAGCTATAGCAGGCGCATGGATGAACCGGCCATATCGAGCAATGCGCGAGGCCATGAAGCGGCCCATGGCAATAACCCGGCAGGTGGTGTTCGCGATGCTCAGGATGTGGTGGACCGGGCCCGGGCACGAAGGGAGGCCGAGTTAGCAGCACAGGATGATACGGGTCAACTTACACCGGTTCGCCCTACCACCTTCGTCGGACCAGGAGTCGCATCCGCTTTGGGAGTGCCTTGTTTAATCCCCACTTTACGCAATGCGCGCCTGCCCAAAGATTTCAAGGGTCCGCGCAAGGTGCCGAATTACACCGCTGATTTATCCCCTGAAGCGTGGGTAGAGAGTTACGAGATGGCCATGGAGATGCTAGACGTGGATGAGACCGCGTGTGCAAAATACTTCACCATGATGCTTGAAGGCACGGCTCGTACTTGGTTGAAAAGCCTACCGCCCAATTCTATCAGCTCATGGGCCCAGTTGCGGACCCGGTTTATCCAGAATTTCAAGGATACGTGTAAGCAGCCCAAGTCCATAGTAGACCTGGCGGCTTGTGTCCAGGCGGAAGGAGAATCAACGACCCATTGGGTGCGCCGCGTTTCGGAAATTTTGCACTCATCCGACAGGATTAATGCTGACTCTACGATCTTAACCCTGGAAGGCAACTGCCAATTTGAGCCTTTAAAATTGAAATTGGGACGCATGAAGCGGTTCTGTAATGACATGGGAACCCTCATGGCTGCTCTAGTGAAGTATGCTGATTCGGACAGTACCAAGGATCCCGAGACTGATGATGATGAAGCAGGGAAGGGAAGGAAGAATAGCAACTCCAAACAGCAGCAGTATAAACCAGCGGGTCATGGAAACGGAGGCAAGCGCAAGGCGGATGGCAGCATGGACTTTGTGGCCAACACTAATGCACAGGACAGGGGGCAGCGGCGCAGAGGTAAAGCGGCAAATCGTAATGGGGCTCCCAATCCTAACGCAAGCCGCTTGAGTTATTTGATGAATCAGCCTTGCCCGAAGCACGGGACGAAGGAGGCGCCGGCTAACCATCTTTGGAAGGATTGTTATATCATGCAGGAGTTTAAAAATTCTAATGCCTTCCGGTATGATCACGGGTCAGGTGGCGGTTCAGGACCCGGTTTTTGTGGGCCGGATCACGATGGAGCTTCCGGTTCAGGTCGCAATCAGGGCGGTCACAATCACCAGAATAATCAAAACGGTCAGCAGCAGCAGCAGTCGGGTTATCAGAGCCATCCAAAACAGTTGAACAATGGGCAATATCATGTTTTCACAACTAGCTTGGATAAACGCGACCGAAAACTCCACAAGCGAGCGGTGAATTCTGTTGAACCGGCCTTACCACGTTACTTGCGCTGGTCGGAGCAGCCTATCGTGTGGAGCAGAGAGGATCACCCGCCCCGGCTTGATAATCCGGGCCAGCTAGCATTAGTGGTAGACCCTCAGGTGGGGGGTTATAAATTCACCAAGGTACTCATGGATGGAGGAAGCAGTATTAATATACTGTACTATGAGACATTCCGTCGCATGGGTTTAACAGATAAAGATCTCAGACCGTCTAATACGGTGTTCCATGGTGTGGTGCCAGGCAAATCTGCATATCCTGTTGGTAAGATAGCCCTGGACGTGGCCTTTGGGGACGAGCACGACTCCCGGTCGGAAAAACTAACGTTTGAGGTGGTGAAGATCCGGAGCCCATATCATGCCTTGTTTGGCCAGCCAGCTTACGCCAAGTTCATGGCGCGGCCTTGTTATATCTACTTGCAGCTCAAGATGCTGGGTTACAAGGGGACAATAACAGTTCACGGGAGCCGTAGGGTCGCTTTGGAATGTGAGGAAGGTGATGCGGCTTATGCAGAGTCGGTCTGTGCCACGGAGGAGTTGAAGTACTCTAAGGACAATGTTGATCCGTCGGATATGACTCCTTTGAAGAAGCCAACTGCAGAGCATGATTCGGATCTGAAGTTCAAGTCGGCAGCTGAGACTAAGCTTGTTGACTTCGTGCCCGGCGATTCATCCAAGCAGTTCACTATCAGTGCCAATTTGGATCCCAAATAGGAAAGCGCGCTCATCGAGTTCATCCGTGAGAATCGGGACACTTTTGCATGGAAACCATCCGACATGCCAGGTGTACCGAGGGAACTCGCTGAGCACACTCTTAATGTGGATCCTAAGTATAAACCGGTGAAACAATTCCTCCGCCGGTTTAACGAAGAAAGGCGAAAAGCCATTGGAGAGGAAGTGGCCAGGCTTTTGGCAGCTAGCTTTATCATTGAGGTGTTCCATCCAAAGTGGCTTGCTAATCCGGTGCTGGTTCTTAAGAAAAATCGTACTTGGCGTATGTGTGTGGATTACACAGATCTTAACAAAGCCTGTCCAGCGGACCCTTTTGCCCTCCCCCGCATTGACCAGATCATTGATGCCACGGCAGGTTGTGAGCGTTTGAGTTTTTTGGATGCATACTCTAGATATCATCAGATCAAAATGGCAGTTAAGGACCAGGAGAAAACAGCGTTTATCACTCCCTTTGGAGCCTTCTGCTATGTATCTATGCCCTTCGGGCTCAAGAGTGCCCAAGCCACCTATCAACGGTGTGTACAGAATTGCCTGCATAAACAGATCGGCCGCAATGTGCACGCTTATGTGGATGATATTGTAGTGAAGTCAAGGCAGAAGGAGACGCTGGTGGATGATTTGAAGGAAACCTTTGACAACTTGCGAGTGTACAAGATGATGCTTAATCCGGCCAAGTGTGTCTTTGGTGTTCCGGCCGGCAAGTTATTGGGATTTCTGGTGTCTAACAGAGGAATTGAGGCTAATCCGGAGAAGATCACGGCTATTACCTCCCTGGCTAAACCAAAGTGCATTAATGATGTTCAATGTTTGGCGGGCCGGATCGCCGCACTGAGCCGGTTTATCAGCCACCTCGGAGAAAAGGTCATCCCTTTGTACCAAATGCTGAGAAAGACAGACCATTTCATCTGGAGTCCGGCTGCTGAGGAAGCATTTGAGGGCTTGAAGCGGCAGTTAGCCAATCCGCCTGTTCTTGCAGCTCCGATCGACAAGGAGCCACTGTTATTATACGTAGCAGCCAATGCTCGGGAAGTTAGCGTGGCTATTGTGGTGGAACGCAAGGAGGCAGGCAAGGAGTACCCGGTTCAGCGGCCGGTTTATTATATCAGCGAGGTGCTTATTGAATCCAAGCAAAGGTATCTGCATTGGCAGAAGCTGGTCTATGGTGTTTTCATGGCCAGTCGAAAGTTGAAGCAGTATTTTCAAGGGCACCCCATCACAGTGGTCAGTTCAGCTCCCTTGGGTGACATCATACAGAACCGGGAGGCGACTGGCCGGATTGCCAAGTGGGCTATAGAGCTTGGGCCACACGGACTGAAGTATGTACCTCGGACGGCGGTGAAGTCTCAAGCACTTGTTGATTTCATCAATGATTGGACGGATTTACAAGCACCAGAGGAGAAGCCTGATCACACATATTGGACTATTCATTTTGATGGATCCAGGCAACTGGAAGGCTCGGGGGCTGGAGTCGTATTAACTTCCCCACGAGGTGATAAGTTTTGTTATGTTCTCCGCTTAATGTTCCCTTGTACTAATAATGCAGCTGAGTATGAAGCCTTGCTCCATGGTCTCCGGATGGCTAAAGAGATGAACTTAAGCCGGGTTAAGTGCTATGGTGACTCGGATCTCGTGGCTCAACAGGTGTCTGGCACCTGGGATTCTAAGGACCCGCTCATGGCTGCATATCGTCGGGAAGTGGATAATATTGCGGGTTGTTTCAAGGGTTATCAAGTGGATCATGTGGACCGTCGGAAGAACGAAGCGGCGGATGCTTTAAGCCGGTTGGGTTCTCAGCGCAAACCGGTCCCGCCTAATGTCTTTCTGGACGTGTTGCACAACCCGTCAGTCCAGCTCCCAGGTGAAGCGGATTTGGCTATTCCTGACCCAGAAGCTCAATTGGTGGCAGCACTGCATGCTATTCCGGATTGGACGGTTCCTTATCTTACGTACATGAGCCGGGGGGAGTTACCAGAGGATGAGATTTTAGCCAGGCAGATAGTCTGGCGATCCAAGTCTATGACAATTGTCAATGGTGAATTACATCATTGCAGTGTATCAGGGGCGTTTCAACGTTGTGTTTCTCCTGAGGAAGGCTGTGAAATATTAAGAGAAATCCATGAAGGGGATTGTGGACACCACGCCGGTTCAAAGTCTCTGGTGGCAAAGGCATTTCGTCACGGGTTCTACTGGTTGACAGCGCATGCTGACGCGGAGGACTTGGTTAAACGGTGTGATGGATGTCAGAAATTTTCAAGGTGTGCTCATGTGCCGGCTCAAGAATTGAGGATGATCCCAATAACGTGGCCGTTTGCAACTTGGGGGCTGGATATGGTCGGACCTTTTAAAAGATCCAAGGATAAGAAAACCCACCTTTTGGTGGCAGTTGACAAATTTACCAAGTGGGTTGAAGCGGAGCCTATCAGCAAGTGTGATGCAGCAACAGCGGTGCAGTTCATCAAAAAGGTGATTTTCCGGTTTGGCTTTCCACACAGTATCATTACTGACAATGGTACCAATTTATCCAAGGGCGCTATGAAGGAGTTCTGTGAACGTGAGCACATCCGACTTGACGTGTCGTCAGTGGCACACCCCCAGTCCAATGGACAGGCAGAACGAGCTAATCAAGAAATCTTGCGAGGCATCAAACCCTGGCTTATGGTCCCATTGCAAAGAACACCAGGATGTTGGGTTGAAGAGCTACCATCTGTGTTATGGAGTATCAATACTACGCCAAACCGGTCCACAGGATACACGCCATTTTTCATGGTCTATGGAGCAGAGGCAATTCTCCCTAGTGATATCCAGCACGATTCGCCTCGTGTGGCAGCTTATGTTGAAGCGGACAATGAGACAGCACGGCAAGACGCTTTGGACCTATTGGATGAGGAGCGTGATATAGCGGCTGCCCGTTCGGCGATTTACCAGCAAGATCTTCGTCGCTATCACAGTCGCCGGGTTAGAACCAGAACTTTTCAAGAAGGAGATTTGGTGCTTCGACTCATCCAAGACCAGACGGATATGCACAAGTTATCCCCACCTTGGGAGGGACCTTTCGTAGTCAGCAAGAATCTGCACAACGGGTCGTACTATCTGATTGATATTCGAGAGCATAAAGACTCACGTACATCAGAGGAGGAGACCAACAGGCCATGGAATATAGCTCATCTTCGGCCTTACTACACTTGAGCCATCGGCTCTATCTATTTACATATCATGACAGTGTATATATTATCTTTGATATAATAAAACCGGGGCCTCAGCTAAAGCGGGGTCTCTGTCTTTCTTATCATGCGTGGTTACATGGAGTGGCTCTGTTTTAAAAGAGGCCTCCGGTTTACCCCTTGACATTTGCTTTTTATATATCACTTGGGGCCTTGGTCGTGTCCGAACCAACGCGACACCTTTTGATAGGCGACAGCCACCAGATCACTTGGGGACATGGTCACGTCTGAACCAGTCACGCCTCTTGATCGGCCTAAGGCCACAAAATCACTTGGGGGGTTGGTCAAACCCGAACCAATGCCACGCCTCTTGATCTGGCATATATGCCACGAATCATTTGGGGACCTGGCTGACTTGAATCATTGTCACTCCTATTGGGGGCTTGGTCCTGTCCGACCATGGTAACACCATCTGATCAGCTCAGTATAGCATATTTTTGCAAACGGTTTTTATCATTGCCTTTGCTTCCATGTTATTTTCATGGCTTGTTTGTTCTTTGTTTTTGCTGGATTTTCTTTTATGTCAATAAACACCCCTTTTTCTGGTTCAGCCGATGGATTTGATTCCCCTTTAATCCGGAGAAGTATGCCCGGTTTACCTTTTTTCTGTTAACATCATGGAGTAACAAGGGGGTTTGTATTACCTCAGTACAGTTTATACGGGAGCTGTTTTCTCCCCCCTTATTGACGGTAATGGTTTATAAAACCTCCGCTTCAAGCTTGGCTAAGCCAGCTTCATGCCCAGACATGGCAGGTATTTTGTATCACCTATTTATTACATTACTGATACACATATCAAGATCATAAACCGGCTGGCGGTATAACCACCACCGAAGTTCAAATTTTTTGATTGCAGGAAATATGAACTGAAGTTTTTCGAACAAAAGCTTCAGTACTTATGCATGAAGGCATATTTAAGGCAGAAGTATTAACTATCCTATTACAAGGCAGCACGGTGCCCAAATAAGATCATTGTTCTTTTGAAAGATGCCAAAGACAGCTATCCAAACCGGCTTTCGGTTCAAGCTTGCTCCTCATCATCCGCCACTTCAGCTTCCTCGTCTCTACCCATTGGCTGGAAATCAACAGTGGTCCAGTCGATTCCCATTAAAGCTTGGAAAACAGCCTCTTCATGGATTAGGGAAGACGGTTCAATATCAGGAGCGTAAGTGTGCTTACGGATTGGAGGGATCAGATTCTCCGCTTCAAGTGTTGGGGCAGGCACTCGCTTGTTCTGGTCATTGTATTGTGCTTGATAATACGTCAAGTCTGCCTCTTCAGCTAATTGACAAGCCAGCGGTCACACTGCACGGTTTATTGCCCTCAGGTCATCTTCATTAAATTCAAAGCCATCTTCCTTCAGGCTGGGATAGCCTTGAGCTGCTTCCACAGGGTCAAAACCTGGCACCCATGCCTTTGCCCGGATCAAGGCGTTAATAGCTCCGGTTCGAGCAGTGCATTTTTTCAGCTCCTCAATCCGGGCCGGAAGTGTCGACAACCTGTTAAGAGTGTCATGGATTAAAGAAGGTGCCGGGTTGTTATGAGAGGCTGTGGTGATGATCCGCTGGGCTCCGGTATATAATTGATCCACTAAGGTGTAGGCAGCCTTTAGTTTCTTTCGCACATCATTTCCTAAGTGTCCGATGCGTGTGCCTACAACAATTCAGGGACGGTCTCAAGCCGGATTTACATTACGGCAGGTTCAAATTATCACAGAAGTTTAAAGGAACTTACCAAAGATTGTAGCGGTCATGGAGTGTATTTGCCGCTTTACGGCCGTAAGTTCATCCACCACCGGTTTAAGGGCAGTTTCAGCATTTTCCGCTCTTTTGGTTAAAGCGGCCTTCTCAGTCGCCCAATCAGCCCGCTCTTTCCTGAAGCCCTCCTTCAGCTGTTCAGCAGTGCTCAAGGCGCTGGTTAGTTCTTTCTTTGCCTTGTTTGTTTCAGCCTGTTGGGTTTTCAAGGCCTCCTGCAAATCGGCAATCCGGTCCTCCTTGATTCTCACCTCAGCCTGCATACAGACAGCATTTAGCTTTCAACAAACGGTCCAAGAAATTGAAGTATCAACCACATAACAACGTTATACGCCTGATACTTGGGGGCTAATGCACCTTCAATTTTCATAAAGTTATTAGATTGTGTAGTCCCAAGCTCAATACAGGTATTCAACTTGGCACTTGGGGCTAATGGCTATTTGATCAAATTATGTTCTAAGGATAGTCTTCTGTCCGAGCCCCGGTTTAATTATGCTAAATTAAACCGGCCCTTGGGGGCTATATTGATGGATTTCAAAAAGTGTTAAGGATCATATTCAAGTCCCGGTTTTACCAAGGTTACAAACCGGCCCTTGGGGGCTAGGAGGATTGATATAATGGCAGTAAGTAAAGAAGTGAGTTACCTCAAATTTATCCCTCATCATCTTGACTAGGCCAGCTTCACAGTCACGGCTAGTGTAAAGCCGGTTTAAATAGCCCGAATGAAGATCTTGGGCACTCAGAGCAGCATATGTCTCCAGTTCTACATCCCATTTTCCTTTGTTCAGAGCGGGAAAATCCTCTTTTACGGTATGCCTGGTTAAGGTAGTAGGATTCCCCGGTTCAAAGCGGCCTACACCGGTAATCACAACGTCATCATCTTTGGACTCGGCGGTTTGTGTGGGTGCGGCCGGCTTGTCAGCAGGACTGTGGGATTTCTCAATCCGGACGGAGCTGGTAGGCGGGTCAGCAGAGGCTGAAGTGTTAATAGGCCTCTCTTCGGGAATTGCATCGTCTTGTAAAGGAGGATCATTGGGGATATCTTCAGGAGAAAATGCTTCAAGATCTGGCACTTTGTCATGTTCTGGGGTTACATCTTCTTCAGCCGCTTTATCCAGGCGGGCCTTCTTGCTTGGTTTAGGTTTGGCCCTGAAAGAAAAATAAAGAGTCAAGGAGCAGCATAAACCGTTACGCAGTATAATGGAAGCGTATATTCAGTTTAGCTTACCCCAGAACCGTTTTCAATGGAGGCAGTTGAGTGGCCGACGATTCACCAGAAGATGAATGAGAAGTAACCTGATAATCGGAGTCGGATGGATTAAGAGGTTGACGGAAGAAACCAGCTTTAGGATTTAAATCAACAAAAAGGTCAGAGACCTCGGAGCGGCATTTTCGAACCGGACTGTTTGGTAAACCGGTGGAGGTAACTACCTGGTCACTATGCCGGGTTGTGCGGCGAGCTTCATGTTGCTGAGTCTTCATATGAAATTTAGGATCCAGATAAGCAAGAGGATGAGAAAATTTAACTTTCCGGTTTGCCTGTCGAAATTTTGGCAAAGGCAAGATTTCTGAATCGGAAGAGAGAATAGTTACCTCAACGAATTCCGCATTGCTGGCTTCAGCGTTGTCCTGACAAGCATTATCATCAATAAGGCATGTAAAAAATAAGCCAAGCGAGTCAAGTTCTACCTCAAGGTCCGGGTTACCCACATCGTCATCAATAGCTGGATCAGATGAAGCGGTGGTTTTTCTCTTATGAGCTGGCTTCTTAATAACCTTGGTTTTAGGACGGATTGGCCGCCCTGTTTTCTCCATTTTGTCTTGAGGAAGCTTCTTGCTCCAAAACGGATTATCGCCCTGGATCAGCAGTAATTAAATGTCAAACATATAAAGCAATAACCGATTCAACAATAGAGCAGTTAAAATCTTACCGCTGGCGGTTTATTGGTGGTGCAGTAAGGAGGCAGACCGGTTTGAGCACAGAGGTGCTCCGGTTCATTCAGCATCTTTTTCACAGATTCTGTGACTTCGTCATCGGGGAGTTGGATTTTAGTGTGTCGGAGCGGGTCATCGACACTATCAGTATACTTGCACATCAAATTGGAGCGCCGGCTCAGAGGCAGTATGCTCCATGATATCCAACAGCGTGCAAGATCTATTCCCGTTAAGCCGTTGGCCATAAAAGCTCGGAGTTTGGACAGTTGCGGAGCGTATTTTATTCTTTCCTTGGCGCTTAGTCTTTGTGGAAAAGGGTGCGCGTTGCTGAGCCGTTCCGGACGGAAGCCAGGCAAGGGATTTTCATTGACAGGGGAGGTATCCTTGCAATAAAACCAAGTTGCATTCCACTCCTTGGGGTGAGTATGGAGTTTGACGTGGGGATAAGTGATTTCCTTCCTCTTTTGAATGGCCATACCGCCCAGTTCAGTGTTGGGGCCATCGGTGAATTCAGTACGACGGTTTAAATGGAAGAGGTCTCTAAACAATTCGACTGAAGGCTCCTCTTGAAAGTATACCTCAGAGAGCACTTGAAAGTGGCATAGATTGGTAACAGAGTTGGGGCCAATATCCTGTGGGCGGAGCTGAAAATTGGCTAATACATCCCGGTAAAATTTAGAGCCGGGCAGTTTGAAGCCCCGGGCCAAGTGATCTGCGAAGACCACAACCTCTCCTTCCTGGGGGGTGGGTGGACATTCATTTCCAGGAACCCTCCAGTGGATCGTATCTTTACTGTCTAAAGCGCCGATCAAGACTAGATCGTCCAACTGTGATTCCGTGACGCGAGAAGGAACCCAATTGCACTCATACACTTGTTTGGCCATGGCGAGATCTACAAGAAAAAGGTGATCCGGTTCAAGAACACGCTGGGTAAAAGAAGGTGTTGATCTAAACTACGATAAACCGGGGATAGTACCTATAAACCGGTCTTCCACAATGCGGCATCATGTGGATTCTGGCGGTTCAACTAGGGGACTAATGGTATATATCGGTTTAGTAACTTTTTTCTATGATAAGTTAAACCTCCTGACCTAAGCATCGGAAGAAATTGAAGCTATGGACAACTAGGTATACAGAAACAGGTTTCACAAGATCTTATTACAGCCGCAGATCTACAGCGAGCTCACAAAAACAGAAAATATTCCGAAGAGTAAGGCGGAACGGAAGTGAACCATTGAGCGGGTATGTGCGTGAGATCTATGGGCTTAGATAAGAAATAACAGGTGGATGTTTAAAGATTACTACTGAACACAGCGGGAGTCCACAGATTCATCCAAGAGTCGGAATACAAGTATGAGCAAGTGACGAACACAGCACGAACATGGAACCCTAAGAACAGATCTAGGTCAAGAAGAGGAGAAAGCTTACTGGGAACGGAGAAGATGCGGAACGATACCGCAGTGCTCTGGTGCGCTCAGGTTGATGCAGCGGCCCAAGACGAAGCAGAGGTTGACGGTGGCGGCGGAGCTCCAAGGCTGGCGACACGAGGAAGACGAAGAAGAAGAGACGAGGGGAAAAGAAAGGAGATGACCATTCGGTCTTATTTATAAAGGCAACAGAGTTAGGTCAAGCGCACGGATCCAGGAGCTGCCGTTAGAAGAGGGCGTTATAAATGACAAATTTCATGATGACGTCATGCCGGTTTACAACAACCAGAAATAATGACAACATGTCGGTTTACCAATTACCAGAAGATGTCCAAGACACAAGACTTTGTGAAGGATTGACATGAACCAGTTCAAATCATTCTGGGGCCTAATGTTGGGGATATTACCACTAAGCGTAAACCGGCCTACTTGGGCCGGGTTAACTTCATTAGTGGTATAAGCAGATGAAGGCCCAAGGCCTATAGTCGGCTTAGAATCCGTAGCCGTAAACCGGCCTGATGCATAGCTTGTATTGTAAGTTAGGAATAGAGAGATACCAACCGGGATACGAGTATGAACCGGTTGGGACTCTATGGACCGACGGGCGCCACCCGTGTATATAAGGGGACAACCCGGCGGCGGTTCAGGACAGACAACGACAACTCGAACCTAGGCGAAGCTTGTTTGCTCCCTAGCCATCGAGACCATATCAATTCCATCACAACTAGACGTAGGCTTTTACCTTCATCGAAGGGGCCGAACTAGTATAAAAACCCTCGTGTCTTCGTGTCCGCTTTAACCCCTTCAAGTAAACCCGTGACGATGGCTCCACGACTAAGTCCTTTCACTAGGACATCTGCCGTGACAAATCCACGACACATGTGGTTCATGGTGAAATCTCTACAAAGACTTATATTTAGGAACGGAGGAAGTACTAGTATAGTACGTACTGTAATTTATCAGCGAGATAAATTTGTAGAATGCAATGAAGATTCCAGCTTCTGTTACATGTATCTTGCGTCCAAGGTTGCCCGTTGCAACATTTCACCAAATACAAAGGAGACTAACATGCATGCTATTGCATCTCAATGATTGACAGATCATAGCAAATATGTACTCCCTCCGTTCCAAAATAAGTGTCTCAACTTTATGCAAACTTTAGTACAAAGTTGTACTACTACTAAAGTTGACACTTATTTTGGAACAGAGGCAGCTAAAGAAAAAACGATCCATGTAGTCCCTAGCCCTTGAACCGTGAACCCTAACCAGGCTTCAATTTGCTGGCAACGTTCGAGCTTCCTAAGAAATGAAGTTTGCAACCTTTTGACCATCGGATCATTTTGTGCAGTTTCACCAAAATCGAGATGAGCATCCCTGTGGTAAAGAAATTGAAGAAGCATGATTAGAATAAGATTACTGGGATTAGTTGATGAGACATAAACTCATCACAAATACAGTACGTAGAAGCCAGTAGAGGTATGTGCGGGCCAAAGAAGTAGAGAAATATCCACATGGAGTGATGTGGGCAGATGGAGCAGTGGTGCAAGCCGGCTGTAAAGGGAGTTGTACCTGAGGGACGTAGCTCAACCTTGAGGAGGGCGGAGGGAGGCGGCAATTGCCCACGTCGCGGCAGTGAGCAAGGGACGAAGGCAACCTCACCGGCTTTGTGAGAGAGAACGGAGGGGACCCCTGATCGGGACGTGCCGACAGTGGGTTTTTTCCGTCGGCAACGGCGACCGCATCTACACTAAGCATCCACCCCTTCCCCCGGCGGACGTGATCCGCCGGGATGTTAGAGATGTGGCCATAGTCGTTTTGTGCGAGAGAGTGTGAAGAGAGCAACCCCAACAAGCAACCGTGTAGGCTGGCCCGTCCTGACTATGTATATAGTGGAGCGGTTTCCTTTTCTCTCCATATGAACCAATCATATTGCGTATGTGCCACTGAAGGAAACAAAACTTTATTTATAAATGACGCGGCACCTACTACTCGTTCTCCTATAACCTTGCGCTTGGCATCTCCAAAATATTAACCTTGCGATTGGCTCTTCGCCTCTTCGGGAAGTCGAGCAATAATGGTAGTGCAGTGTATATCATTCTGGCTATATGAGACTAAATGAATTGCTGCACGTCCACCATGTGGGCGAAGGTCGAGGGGCGAGGGAGAGTGCTACATACAGCGCAAAATGAGTGAATCTACACTCTAAAATATGTCTGTATACATCAGTGTTTGGAGTATGTACTAGTAGTTCATATTGAAATCTACTAAAGGACATTTATATTCCAAACAATATGATATACTCTCTATAACGAAGGTAGTAGGGACGAGGAGTAAACGGAAGCAGTAGTAAATTTTTCTCCTCGTCCTGCGAGCCACCGCGCGCATGGGCGAGGGAGCGGGCGTAAGGCAGACAGTACTAAGCAAGCTTCAGCTCATCCTACGAGCCACCGCGCCCGTGGGCGGGGGAGACGGCGTACTAAGCAAGCTTCTCCTTGTTCTGCGAGTTGATGGGACACATCAAAAGTACTCCAGTGCATAGAGCCTTGCCTCTAAGGTAGGCCCCACATGGTTTAACTCTTTTTTTAACATAACGCGTCAAGTCGCAATTTGTTTGTTCACTCGTAGACGATCCTCCCTCCACCAAGTGGACAACCAGTACACGTGCCAAATTACCACATGGGCTGCCTTTTTCGTACAGAAATGAGCTCCGCCGTGTACCTGCGCGGGTGTGGTTGGGAAAGAGACGGGAGTACGTGCGTCGTGCATGCACCTATTCTCTTCGTGCACGTCCCCCACCTACATGGGTGTGTGAGAGAGATACAAACCGCGTTCGTGAGTTTTTTTTGTTT
>NC_041391.1:188700755-188703686 GCF_002162155.2 Triticum dicoccoides | reverse complement strand
AACGTCAGAGGGCACATGTCAAGTTTGTGTGTGGCAGGGAGACATGACTAGAGCACTCGATGTATCGGTGTGTGGGGGGGGGAGGGGGTGGGGGAGGGGTAGGCAGAGGCCTAACTATAGAGTTAGAACGACTCGTATATGTGTTGAGAAGGAGAGACCCAGCTATGTCTTGAGGGATATCGGTCGACATCCATACATAACTGAAGGACGGGAAATATGATGGGATAGAGATAGAGAGGAGAGAGAGAGGGAGGGAGAGGGGTAGAGTGCTGGATGGGTGATGGAGTCGCTTCTCGAAGAAGGTGGGAGAGGCCTACTAGACAAGCTGAGGGTGGAACTGCAATGTAATCAATAAGAGTGGGGATGTGTTTCTGTGTGTGCCTATGCGTGATAGATCTGTCGGGACACATCCATGGATGATGAAGGGGAACCATGTGTTTGGTAAGCAAATCTAACTAGATCGGTTGATCAATTGTTGTTTGTCGGAGGAAGGGAGAGACGTAACTAATGAGGTAGATCGACCGACGCATGGGTAAAAACGAGTTATAAGGACCTAGCTAGCTATATGTATAGCGAGAGATCAGTCGGTGTATGTCCATTTGTTAGAGGAAAATAAGGCCCAGCGAGACAGATAGACAGAGAGAATGGAGCTAGGACGTGGTGCGAGAGGCCCAGCTACTAGCTATATAGGGGGAGGAGTGTGCGGTTGTGAGATCAATGAAAAGAGGGGCGAGAGTTTACACGTGTGTGTGACCGTATGAGAGACACGAGGCAAGGACACATAAAGGAGGAGATTGAAGGTGCGTGTGTATGTTGTAGGCAGGCATCGCTGGAGAAGTTTATCGATCGGTGTGTGTCGGAAAGGAGTTGTGGAGACTCTGGGAGAACGACCTAAAAAAATGAATGTGCCCGGTGGATACAATGTCGAGGGAGGGGGAGGGCGAGGAGGGCATGTGCATGCATGAGAGAAAGTTAGTGGTAGCTACAAAGGTTAGAGGATTGTGTGGGTGTAAGAGACTAACAAAGATCATAATTTGATATGAAAGCGGATTCATATATTTGAATAGGAGATCATAGTGTTTTAAACATATGCATGCATGAATATAGCGGTGATACACGTGATGTGCACATGTTATACCATAATGTGATAATGCATGGCGTTTGCAAATCACAGCTAAATGTCGAACAATCTAAACCATACTATACATCAAACAATCTCACATTATTTGAATTTGTGATAATGTGTGGCGTTTGCAGCTTACAACTAAATATTGAACAATCTAAACAATACTATATATCGAACATTCTCACATTTTATTTGAATTTGTGGTAATGTGTGGTGTTTGCAACTCACATCTAAATACTTGTAGGCGTAGGAGGCGGGGCACCATACATAATGTGATAAACACATTATACATATGAGACATGGTTTAGATTATGAAGATCTAGCTAGAACTAGAAATGTAATGTGATTTGAAATCAACATAAAGTGGATTCAAAAAATCAAGTTCGAGTTCATATAGTACACATAGTTCATATGTAACTCAAGACTAATCATGTAGTGTGCTGTGAAGATAATACACAAACGATAGTATAACTTGACAATAATGATGATTGTAGATCTTACTAAAACAGATAAACGAATTCAAATGCTTTGACTTCACAACAATCATTACTATAGATCTTATTCAAATAGAGAAATGAATTCAAATTTAGTTCATACTGAAGCGGTAGTATATACGTTTGGAATGCACTAAAATGTTCATTTGAGTAGTAGGTTGCATGCATTATACACGTAGCGAAATATTTTAATTGAACATAACATGAATTCAAAGTTTTGAATGACATTTGTAGTGCGCATTGATTTGGTACAGTACACGTTAGGCTTGTCCAGAAATTTCAACCCGCGCCTTGTTAGCCCGAAATATTTAAGATATATCTTTGTCTCGTCGTGCTCCGACAACTCCCTCCATCTCAACCCGCGCCTTGCTATTCCGAAATTACAACGCGCGCGAAAACTCCCACCTCATGTGAAATCCCGACACGCAAAATGCCCGTGGTAGCCCTGAACCGAAAGAACCGCCTCAAATCGGTGGGGGTACTTTCATAACTTACCCCACATTTCGGACAAGCGCGTCCCTAAGCCATGGTTCCCCACTGCCATCCCATCCGCCCACCAATTCGCACACCGAGGCCGCAAAAACCCGCAACAAAGCCCCACACCCTACTCCGTCCGCCACCCAGCCGGAGCCTCTTCCCCAACGACATCGTCCACAACAACACCTCGACGTCCCTCATCCACCGTACCGGATGAGGATCCGTCATCGTTCTCATTATCCCGCTAGTTCAGCCACCCCGTCCTCCACCTCCAAGGAGCTGCCCCGATGTTCCCCTCGTCTTTTGCGCCACCTCCATTCCCACACCGCCGTCTTCACCTGCACCACCGGAAGAGCATCATCATCACCGTTTCCTCGGATGAAGCTGCCGCCTAATCGGCGCCACCAAAGAGGTTGTACACTAATCACCGCATTTTCCTCTTGATTCGATCTCACGGTGCTACCGGTGCTCGGTCCCGAGCCAACATGGCGCGACTTCATCCACGAAGACGTCGCCGGCCACTTCCTCCATGGCGTCGCTCCCTCGGCGGCGACGTCCACATCAGTAGGAGCTGCTGCTGCTTTAGCTCTCGCTCACGCTGCTGTTCTGCTCTTGCTCTCGGTCCCCTGCCTGGTATGCTCTTGCTATTGCTCTTGCTCGCGCTGCTGCTCTCGCTCTTGCTCTTGCTTGTGATGCTGCTCCGATTTAGCTACACTTCAGTTGACTGAATCGACTTTTGGGTCAGTCGATTTTCAGGGGGTGGGGGGCTCGCCAGGGTGAAGGAAGAACCAGCCGCAGCGGGGAGGGGGGCTTGCCGGAGAGGTACCCCACTAT
>NC_041391.1:188671838-188700404 GCF_002162155.2 Triticum dicoccoides | reverse complement strand
GATGGTCGCCGGCGGTGGTGGGGCGGTGGTGTGGGGATCGCCGGAGAAAAATCTCGGCATGGGGGGCCTAGAAGGATGGTCGGGGCGGCGGCGGACCGGCGGTGGGGAGTGTTTTCGGGGCGGGCGGGGCGGTGCACCACCGGCCGCGGGCGGCGGGGGGATGCTGTTTAGCCAGTGGTGGCTGGCGGCTCAGGGGGTGGAGGTTGAAGATGAACTGCAGGCCCTTGATTTCGAATCCAACGGCTGCAAAATCGACTAACCAGAGATGAAAAAGTTAGTCGACCGACATGTAGCCTCACCTTGCTAGTGCGTTCAGTTTCGACAGCAAAATTCAGTTTCGACAGTTAAGTTCAGTTTCGACAGTTAAGTTCAGTTTCAACAATTAAATTCAGTTTTGACAGTTCAGTTCAAAGATGAGCGGCTGATGTATTTTACATCTAGCACTTTGTGGTTATGTATTTTACGTCATGTATTGGAGATGCTATTAGAATTCCACTCAGGTTAACGTTGTCTCTCTTGTCCTGCTTCAGCCTCGGCATCTTACAACTCACCGGAGCTGCTCCAACAACGAAACCCTCCATCACAACGGAGCAGTACCTCGGGCTCCATCTCCAGACGCCTAAGATCTTTTTCCCCTCCTCTGACAGCCAAGTCAGCCGAAGCATCCTCATCGGCCAACCCAATCACGCTGAGATCGACATGGCTTTGCCAAAGAGGTTGTACACTTGTTGCATCTCTTTTTTACTCTACATGTTATATATATTGTCCACTGAGTACACGTAGTAATGGGAAATACGATTATTTTATCCTACTATATGACAAGCAGTGAGGTACCAGGCAACTTAGCTTTCCGTGACGGACTCTCTTGAACGCCATCATTATTTATCTCTGCGCGTTTGAGATGTGCATTTGTCGATGGCCCTGGGAGTTGAGTTAGTAGGGCAGTGGCCTGGGTCCAAAGTAATAGAAGTAGCACAAAAACATTTTTTTAGTGTAGGCTTTTCCTTGCTCAAGCCTGCCTACTAGAATCACCAGCGCTTGAAAGGAAAAGTGAATGAAAAACATAGGAATTGGGAAGTTTCCTATGGTACTACTATTCATGAATTTGGTTCAAAGGAATAGAGCAAAGGAAAACTGTAGGATTTGTTCCTTTAGTGTCTCCTTGAAAGAAAAAACGTAGGAATTTTAATTTTCACTTGTCCTCCTTTTCAAATTCCTATTCATGAAGCACAAGACTAAGAGATAGTAGCATAATAGCATTATAACCATATATTTTCTTGTGGTTTGACTTAATCTCACCATGCTTCTTTGCATCCTGTGATCTTCCAATTGTTGTGAATCAAACACCCAGATTGGCAGAAATCCTGTGTTTTTAAATTCTCTATTTTGCACGTGCATTCCTATCCTATTCCTGTCCATTTCCTATCCCTGCATTGTTGGAATCCTCCATTTCAAATGAGCCCTTACAGAATTACTTCTCTTACAGATAGTTGTCAAAGAAAACCTTGCGTGGTTTGTCCCGCTCCTGCTGCGCCGTCGTCCACCCCAGCTCAGCTGCTCCAATGACAGAAGGGTCCAGCACAGCATGGATCCGGCCTCCAGACTGTCTTTCGCCGCCTCAGATCTTCTTCCCTACTACCGGCAGCCATGAAAACTGCATTACCATCATCAACCGAGCAGATGACCTCGAGGACTACATGGGTCCGCAAGAGAGGTCACACTCCTTCGTGTCTGCTTACGTTATGCATCACTTAATATTACATGCTACTTTATCGTCATGTTCACTGATTAGACTCTGAGTCAGCTCCAAACTAATGGTGAAACTTGAGTTTTTAAATGGTTGTGGGGTACATATCGGGGCCTCAATCAATAGTATCTATCTACTATCTGGTTAATCTCCTGTGTCTACTATGAGTTTCATGTTGGGTGGGAAACAAACAGTAAAGAAGCCATTATCTGTATTTTTTAACTGAAGCCATTATCTGCCTGCTATTATTGGTTTTGGATCTATCCACAGGTTGCTACCATCACTTTGGATTTCTGCATGCACTCCTTACATAATCTCACTATGTTTTATTCCTATGCATGACAGTTATTGTAAACAATGGAACTGAACATGTAGAGCAAAAGAGACGAGCCTTGCATGGAAATAAAATTTCATGCAGACGTCGCTCCATGGTAGGCGCAAAGGCACCCCCCCCCCTCCACGCATGTCGGATTATAATCGAGAGGAAGATATCTGTTCTGAGGGGGATTTAGAAGGAGAAGACAACTCCTATTTACCCCCTGAGGTCTTCGCTCTAACTTGGCATGCTGATGTTGGTTATATCATGCATATGGTGCCTTGCATTGCTTACTTTATACATCAAATATGTCATCTGCTTAGTTTAGACATCCTTTGTGCGAATGCCATCTGTTTAGTTTATTCATCATTTATGTGAATTATGCAATGCCATCTTGTTTAGCCAAGCATCATATATGTGAATTTTGCAATGCCATCCTGCTTAGCCAGTCATCTTATATGTAAATTATATCAGGCCATCCTTTTTTTGTTACATATTACATTTGTCAACAATGTTAGTACATTCAACTGCTCTTCGTGTGCATCAGCCATTTGACACGGTGATGGCAAATTCTGGAGTGAAAACAAGGTCTTCAGAGCAGACTATGCTATCTGATGAAGCGCATATCTCGCTGGTTACGGATAGCTCCTCAGAGGAGGATGCATAGACAGATGACCAGTCCTATCCCCCCCCCCCGAGGTGTATGCTCTAACTTGGCAGGGTTATGTTGCTCATATCGTGCGTATGGTGTCTCGCATTGCTATGCCATTTGATTAGTTTAGACATGCTTTGTGTGAATGCCACCTGTTCAGTGTCTAATTACCATATATGTGAATTATGCATTTCCATCTTGTTGCAAGACATTATATATGTGAATTATACAATGCTATCTTGTTGCAAAGGCATTATATATGTGAATTATGCAATGCCATGTTATTTAGCCAATCATCATGTATGTGAATTATATCATGCTATCATTTTTTGTATTACGTGTTCCATTTGTCGAGAACGTTTGTATATTCAACTACTCTTCCTGTGCATCAGCCATTTGAAGCGGTGATGGAAGTATCTGGAGTGAAAACAAGGTATTCAGAGCAGACAATGCTACCTGCTGAAGCAGACATCTTGTTGGTTACAGAGAGCTCCTCAGCGGAGGATTCAGAGAATGACCAGTCCTATTTCCCCCCTGAGGTCTATGCTCAAACTTGGCACGGTTATATTACCCATGTCATGCATGTTGTCTTGCATTGCTTAGTTTTTACATCATATATGGATTGCCATCTTCTTACTTGCTTACTATATAAATCATATATTTGAATTATATCATGCCATCATGTTTACATAGTACATACACATCATCTATCGGAATTATGGCATGGAAACCCATTTAATAAAGACATCATATAGTTATATCATCTCATCCTGTTTAGTGTCTACAGTCATCATATTTTGAATTATGGCATTCTATCCGTGAATGTATGTGAATTATGGCATGCCAACCTATTTAATAAACACATTATATAGTTATATCATGTCATCCTCTTTACATAGTCATCATATTTTGAACTATGTCTTTCCATCTTTTTTAGTTAGGCATCATAATGTGAAATTGTGTCATGCTATCATGTTTAGTTAGCCATCATATATGTGAAATTGTGTCATGCTATCCTGTTTGGTTAGACAACATAAATATGAATTATTTCATGCCCTCTTTTATTCCCCACTATCCATTGCACCTGTCTATCATACAATGTCTATACTTTCAATTACTTTTCTTGTTTATCGGCCATTTGAATTGGAGAGGGTGATGGTAGTATCTAAGGGAGTAACAACGCGGTCTTCAGAAAAGATAGTGCTACCAGTTGATGCAGATAGAACCACGGCTATACTTGCCCAAGGACCAGATCCACCACACATAACCCAGACTCTCGCAGATTGTACCCCTACCCAGTTGGACAGAGAACCAGCTACACCCCTTCTAACCCCAACCCCGACAGATAGTAACCCAGTTCCAATTGACACAGCACCGTCTCCACCACAGAGCAACCAAACACGAGCAGTTAGTAAGGGAACTGCAGTGCCCAAAGCACGAGGACCACCACTCCGAATCCCAACTCAACGCTTAAAGGAGAAGAAGATTTGTTCTCAGGTCAGGTTCTGTAGCTATGGTTCATACTCCTTTGCTCTTGCATTACTGTATTTACTCATACCAACTATTTTCAAATTTGAAGGATGGAATTGAAACTCCAATGGCGCAACAGGTATGTTTTAAACCTGTTTCTTTAACTGGTTTGCTGTTGTAACCTGCTCTATGTTGATTTCAGTTTCAGTTGAATAAACAGTTATGTTCTCATGTCATGCACATTAAAAGTGATGTTATTTCTCTATAGTTTCCCACACTTATATTCTGTCTATTCTACTTTGTCTTAAACAAATATTATTTGAACTGTGTCTCTATCTTGATTTGGCAACAAAAACTAGAATGATATAGACCATAAAGTGACCATGGTACATAGATATATGTTTGTTTCATGTTGTTATCCTGTCCACTTTACTACTGAACTCATTTACCAAAATGAGTTTCATATACAACATGGTAAACCTGTGATGGGTCAGCTATTTTCTCTTTTAGAATGCGGACAAAATATTGGAGAACAGTACCGCGTTATGCAATGGTAAAGGAAGTAATGCAGATAAGGTTCAAGATAGTGAGACATCCCTGTTGGTGTCCAAGAAAGCTGATAAAAACTATCTTGACGACATTGAGAGAACCCAAAAGTCCTGTCTTGATGTAGTGTTCGAGTTACTGGCCACTACTGCCAGCACAAGCTCTTCGAACTCACTGCCTGAATCAATTCGTCTTCTTGAGTCTCAACTTCAAGTTGAAAGACATCGATCAGATGTGTTGCAACAGGAAGCTGAAGGATTGAGGAAGTCCCTGCAGAATTCAGATGCATATTTCCTGGTGCAACAGCAAGCGCTGGAGGATTTAAGCGCCAAACAAGAGAAAGTTAATAAGCTTGCTAAGCATCATGCCAGCATTATGGGTACCCAGGATATTGTTTCTTGAGATCTTCTGAAGTGGTTTCAGTTCTGGATTTGTTTTGTTGCGATGTTTATTTGCGCTGGTCGCCAACTTTGACAACTAGTGTATATGATATGCTGCTTTGTTCCCTATATTTGCACTGTGGTGAACTTTGATACCCAGTGGATGTAATATGTGTAATAGCCGTGATAGCCTATCGTTAGTTGCTTGCTTATTTATTTCCTTGTTGTCTTGTTTATTTGTTTGCTTGTAGTCACTGCAGTTCTTTTTTCGCGGTTTGCTAGTGCCTGCAATAACCTATTTTTTAAAACTAGGCCACAATAACCATGGGCTAATATTTACTGTAGTGACACTTGGCCTCCTACAGGCCGTAGAAACAGTGGGCCTTCTACGGGTCATAGGAACAATGGGCCTTCTACGGGCTGTAGAAACAATGGGCCTTCTACGGGCCGTATCATCAATGGGCCTTATACGGGCCGTATGATCGACTGGCCAAACATGGGCCAAACAGACCGCATTATGGCAGTAAACGGGCTAGAGTTGGAATCGTCCGTTCATGGGCCGACCATAATGGGCCATCGTTAATAGGCCGTATTTGATGACGCTATGAAAACGTCCCAACGTATTAACGGACCACAAATGGGCCGACTATAACCACAAGCTGAATTTGGCCCACAAGCAGAAAATGACAGTAACGGGCCGTAAGTAAACGAATGTTGGAAATGAGCCCAAGAATAAATGGGCTCTGAGAAGGCCGAAAGATAACATGGGCTGGAAATGGCCCAACGAAATAATGGGTTGTTAATGGGTATAAAGTGATACACTGTTCATTGCGGGATAGTTTCAGCACGGGCCGTTAATGGGTGTAAAGTGATACACTGTTCATTACGGGCCAGTTTCACCATGGGCCATTAATGGGCCAAGAGTTACAAAGGGCCTCATATGGGCCGAAAGACGTCATGGGCCATACATGGGCCAGAAGTGATAACGGGCTAGAATCATATTGGATGGCCCAGATGACGCTACTGGGCCTAATTCGGATAGGGCGTAACGGGCCTTGGGTTAGCGGGCTGTAAATGGGCTATATGCGAACAGGCCATTAACAGGCTTTCCATGGGCCGCCCCGCCACCTTTTAACCAAGTCAAACGGGCCGGCCTTTTCACAGGAATGGGCCTCTATTGGGTCGTACCATGTGTCGACGTATCATAGGCGCCTTCTGTCCAATGAGTGGATGACATCTGTCCCAACAATGAGCCGACACGTGTTTCCTCCAGCCAATGATGATTTTACACGTGGAAAATCCCTATTGGTCGGGGCTGTTAACGGGTTATCGAATCCAAAACCCGACTCGATAGCTTAACAGCGTTCCATTACGGTGGATGCCACGTGTCGGTCACCCTTGACGAAAGCACTTCTGTGATGCGCGATTTATTGTCATGGAAGTGGACACTTCCGTGATGATAATTTTGGTAATGTCATGGAACACTTCTACGACAGCACAGGTATGACTATCTTGATTCTGTCATAAAATCGTCATGGATGTACATGCATGACAAAAAACGCGACCTACTGTGACAAACACGTATCATCACGGAAGTGTATTTTTTTGTAGTGGTTGATCAACATCATGCAAGCAATCAATGTCAAGAATGTCCACTAGTGGGACAAGAGCATCACCTTCACCTATGTTACCTTTCTTGTTCCACTCAAGTGGTGTAGGTGAGGTGGGAAAGACCAAATCATGGTCATCTTCATCATGATGTAACCATGTGGGGGGTGCATCATAGTCCACCATGGCCATCGTCATGTCCAAAGGGATGACGAAGTTGTCAAGGATCGACGCGTCATCATATATGGGACCTAGCACCAAATGAGAAGACATGATAGAGGTAGAGGTTAAGTTGTTAGAAATCAAAATGGCCTCATATGCCTCATCAACTACCTCACTCTCTCTATGTGGTGGTGGCTCACTCACTCCCTTAAGGTAGGTGCACTCAATGTCGCATATGGTGGAGTCACTCAAATCACTCAAGTGGTTGTGGTGGTGGCTCTACTCACATGGGAATTCGGGCATCTCATCATATATGGGGCTAGTGGTGAAGTCACTCTCACTCTCAATATAGTGGCAAAAGTCACTCAAGTCATCATACGTCGCCGTGGTCGAAGGGAAAATCCCATGCTCAACCATCTTGTAGTCGTCCCCGTGGATGAAGGCCGAAGATGGCACATCATCACTCTCGTCATGGATGAAGGTCGAAGATGGCACATCATCACTCTCGTCATGGATGAAGGCCGAAGATGGCACATCATCACTCTTGCCGTCTTGTAGCATGGTCATTGCGAAGTGAGCTCGGGGTCGAGTAGACTTGGCCTTCTTGAGTTATTGCTCCGCCTTGAGAGCACCAAAGTAGGTATCGTCGAGGGACTTGTAGTTCTCGAGGAAGATAGTCTTGGAGATGTCGTTGTTCAATCCCATCATGAAGTAGAACTTCGTCCAAATGGGGTCGTCCACGCCGGCACATCGCAAGGCTTCCTTCATGTTCTTGAAGTACTCGTTGAGGTACTTGGATCCTTGTATGGTGTTCTCCAATTGGCGTTGAAGATGTTCCGTGTAGGTTGGAGGCACAAACTCTCGCCGCATCACTTTCTTCATCTTGGACCAACTCATGTCGAAGCTCCTCGAAGGTGTGTGAAGCCACCAAATCAATGCGTAGTCATGGAAGGTACTTGTGGCGCACTTCACTTGAACTTTGGAGGGTACTTAATGTAGCTTGAGGTAGTCGTCCATCTTGCACTCCCACTCGAGGTATTTGTTGGGGTCATTAGTCCCAAAGAATGGAATCTCATCGGCGATGTCAAAATAATAGTAGCTCAAGGGAGTAGTGGACTTGAGCTCGTGGAGTAGGCGAAGATGTCATACGTCCAAAGGCAAAGATGCCTTGAAGTCACTTGGCGAAGATGCCAAAGGTGTTGAAGAATTCGCAGCCTTGTAGTTGATGTCGCGACTCTGTCTAGCCCGTGCACACGGGGGTGTAGGAGGCCGTGTGCACGGGGTCCCGTGTGCACGGGGATCGAGGGCCCGTGTGCACGGGATTGGCAGAGAAGCCGACTCACGTCCTGAAGCTCGCTCTTCATGGTCCTGTGGATGTCGATGCTTGTGTGTACTTGCCAGAGATGGTAGCTCGGGAGTCTTTGCACTTGTGTGTCTTCTCAAAGATGAGGAAGACCTCTTGCAATTCTTGATGAGGGCCTTGAGCTCCTCCATTTGCTTGTCCATCTTGGCGTCGTTGTTGTAGACCAGAGATGATGTGCTTTTCCTATCCATCACAAGACTCGAGCAAAGGTGAGTACGAAATGAGGTAAACAATACCAAGCTACCTTTTCCCAAAGTTGAGGATGTATCTTGTATCACTCAATGTGAAATGAAAGAATAGTGGAATTGGTACCGGACTTGTTCACTCACACCTACAAAGTAGAGCTTATCGAGTGGCTTGGTTAGGATAAGTGGCACAAATTCATGCAAATTGAAGTCCAAGATTTGTAAATGTTGAGATAAATCCAAAGTACTCAAAATGCAAAGCAAGTGATCACAAAGATAGAGGAGAGCAATAAAGAAACACACACGATGGTATAATGGGGCTTGTGCAACTATAGGGATGAGCAATACAAAATTGCCTAATGAAGACTAAGCTCATGTTGCACAAACACTAGGAGAGCACTAGCTTGATTGCACACTTGGGCATGATTCACCACTTGGCACCAACCTATATGTATGCAACAAGAATGCGTCCTATTCCATGTATCCTCATGCACAAGTATCTCTTCGCATGCTCAACTCTTTGCTTATAAGCTTATGATCATTTTTTTTCTTGCTTAAAAGCTTTTTTTTGCTCTTCTCTTCCTTTCCACTTTTATTATTGAGGCTCAACCAATTATGCAAGACAAGTATCACAAGATATGCACGGGAGCAAGCAATGGCACAATATGATATATCTAATGATGCAACAATATGATATCGTATCACTATGGTGCACAAGTTTTCACGAAGCCCGGCAATACTCGGATAGCTAGTCTCAATGGGTATGAAGGTATTCGCAAAGATGGTGGGGCTATCAAGATGTAATGGCAAGGAAGGAAAAGTTTATGACGGAATGGATACCTTTGTCACACTTAACCTTTCACGAAGTCGGGGGTAACCGGCCTTGCTTCCGGTTGAAGATGGTCTCAAAGGATGGATGGTCGTCGTCGATGTGGAAGCTCATGGTGGATGTAGTCGATTGACCGATACAAGTCACCGGTGGTGGATCAAGATGCAACCGTCCCTAAGTAGTCGAAACACCTTAGGAGACTCAAATCACAACTCAAACAACCACAAATATCAAAGGAACCAAAATGGGTTAGTTTGCGAAAGTTTTATGTGGTGGTGCGAAAGTTATGGCGGAGGGCCGATGCAAAAGATGCAAAATGGACAAAGTTTGATGCAGTCAAATGGTGGGAAAACCAAGATGAGCAGCTCGGGCACGTCGCTAGCTTTTCAACAAGCCAAAGAACACCCAAATCGGAGTTCGGGAGTGGAAGTTATGGGCAAAACGGTGAAATGCTCGCGGCTGCTGTAGGGGGGCCGTGCGCACGGGGTCCAGGGCCCGTGGACATGGGGTCCCGTGTGCACTGTGCACGTACCGACGACACGGGGTCACCAGACACTTCGCGGGGGCCCGTGGGCACGGGGTAGGCGGAAATTTCGTGATTTTCTTGTCAAATTCGATGGGGAGAAGAAAATTTGGGGTATGGGGACGCAAGAGGGGGTAGATCTACTTTCTATACATCAGATCCACTGATCAAAATCAACAAAAACTCACAAAACTTCAAATCACAAAAAAAATTGGTATGGCTCTTTTTGTGGGGATTTTCGAAATTGGGCAAGAACAAGCAAAATTAGGCTAGAAAACAAGGAGGGGAGGCTCCAATTTCGTGATCAACGTGGCTCTAGATACCAAGATGTTGTAGGGTGGAATCCTAAGTGAAGATCTTTCACGAATTGGAGGGGGAATCTCCAAGAACAAGATGAACACAAGAGAGAAAACAAGAGGAACACTCAAGAACAAGTCCAATCACACATCCACTAGACCAACAAACACACAAGATCCATAAGGTACATGAACAATCAAAGGGAAACAAGATACATGGTAGAGTTCATCCCAAATCCTATGAAGGAGATGAGGGCTTGATGATCTAGATATATCCTTCCCTCAAGGGGGTCTTGAATCCCTAAGGATCTTCTCCAATGGAGGTCTTGTACTCCAATGGAGTCTTCTCTCTCAAGAGGAATCCCATAAGGGGAGATACATGAGCTAAGCTCTATGATTTGTGTATATTCTTAGCTTCCTCTAAATGGAGGAGGAAGGGGAGTATATATAGGTCCAAGGGATGAAGGGGTAAGGAGGGATGAGATGGGGATACAAGGGCCAATCCCAACAGCCACGCACAGGGGGGGCCTGTCCGCACGGGGTAAGTGGAGCCCATGCGCACGGGGTCTCCAGGGACCTGAAGCAGGAGTCCATGCGCACGGGGTCCATGAGGCTCATGGACACGGGAGTCCGGTGGGCATGGTACACGCCCGTGCGCACGGGGGACCGCCAGCCTGGGAGGCCCGTGGGCACGGGGTCGTGTTGGGGAACGTTGCAGAAAATTAAAAAATTTCCTACGGTTTCACCAAGATCCATCTATGAGTTCATCTAGCAATGAGTGATAGGAGTGCATCTACATACCCTTGTAGATCGCGAGCGGAAGCGTTCAAGAGAACGGGGTTGAGGGAGTCGTACTCGTCGTGATCCAAATCACCGATGACCAAGTGCCGAACGGACAGCACCTCCGCGTTCAACACACGTACGGAGCGGATGACGTCTCCTCCTTCTTGATCCAGCAAGGGGGAAGGAGAGGTTGATGAAGATCCAGCAGCACGACGACGTGGTGGTGGATGCAACAGAGTTCCGGCAGAGCTTCGCGGAGCTTCTGCGAGAGGGAGAGGTGTAGCAGGGGAGAGGGAGGCGCCAAGACTTCAGGGTGCGGCTGCCCCCCTCCCCCCCCCTCCTTTATCTAGGCCCCCAAGGGGGGTGCCGGCCCTAGAGATGGGATCTCTAGGGGGGCGGCGGCTAAGGGGGGTGGAGTGCCCCCCAAGGCAAGTGGAGGCGCCCCCTCCCCTAGGGTTCCCAACCCTAGGCGCAGAGGGGGGCCCAGGGGGGCGCACCAGCCCACCAGGGCACTTCAGCCTAAGGGGCCCTCTGGGATAGGTGGCCCCACCCGGTGGACCCCCGGGACCCTTTCGGTGGTCCCGGTACAATACCGGTGACCCCCGAAACTCTCCCTATGGCCGAAAGTGCACTTCCTATATATTATTCTTTACCTCCGGACCATTCCGGAACTCCTCGTTCGGGATCTCATCCGGGACTCCGAACGACTTTCACTTTGCTGCATACTCATATTCATACAACCCTAGCATCACTGAACCTTAAGTGTGTAGACCCTACGGGTTCGGGAGACACGCAGACATGATCGAGACGGCTCTCCGGTCAATAACCAACAGCGGGATCTGGATACCCATGTTGGCTCCCACATGCTCCTCGATGATCTCATCGGATGAACCACGATGTCGAGGATTCAATCAACCCCGTATACAATTCCCTTTGTCAATCGGTACGTTACTTGCCCGAGACTCGATCGTCGGTATCCCAATACCTCGTTCAGTCTCGTTACCGGCAAGTCACTTTACTCGTACCGTAATGCATGATCCCGTGACCAGACACTTGGTCACTTTGAGCTCATTATGATGATGCATTACCGAGTGGGCCCAGAGATACCTCTCCGTCATACGGAGTGACAAATCCCAGTCTCGATCCGTGTCAACCCAACAAACACTTTCGGAGATACCTGTAGTGCACCTTTATAGTCACCCAGTTACGTTGTGACGTTTGGTACACCCAAAGCACTCCTACGGTATCCGGGAGTTACACGATCTCATGGTATAAGGAAAAGATACTTGACATTGGAAAAGCTCTAGCAAAACGAACTACACGATCTTGTGCTATGCTAAAGATTGGGTCTTGTCCATCACATCATTCTCCTAATGATGTGATCCCGTTATCAACGACATCTAATGTCCATAGTCAGGAAACCATGACTATCTGTTGATCAATGAGCTAGTCAACTAAAGGCTTACTAGGGACATATTATGGTCTATGTATTCACACGTGTATTACGATTTTCGGATAATACAATTATAGCATGAATAAAGACAATTATCATGAATAAGGAAATATAATAATAATCCTTTTATTATTGCCTCTAGGGCATATTTCCAACAGTCTCCCACTTGCACTAGAGTCAATAATCTAGTTACATTGTGATGAATCGAACACCCATAGAGTTCTGGTGTTGATCATGTTTTGCTCGCGAAAGAGGTTTAGTCCACGGATCTGCGACATTCAGATCCGTATGTACTTTGCGAATATCTATGTCTCCATCTTGAACATTTTCACGGATGGAGTTGAAACGATGCTTGATGTTCCTGGTCTTCTTGTGAAACCTGGGCTCCTTGGCAAGGGCAATAGCTCCAGTGTTGTCACAGAAGAGTTTGATCGGCCCCGACGCATTGGGTATGACTCCTAGGTCGGTGATGAACTCCTTCACCCAAATTGCTTCATGCGCTGCCTCCGAGGCTGCCATGTACTCCGCTTCACATGTAGATCCCGCCACGACGCTCTGCTTGCAGCTGCACCAGCTTACTGCTCCACCATTCAACATATACACGTATCCGGTTTGTGACTTAGAGTCATCCAGATTTGTGTCTAAGCTAGCGTCGACGTAACCCTTTACGACGAGCTCTTCGTCACCTCCATAAACGAGAAACATGTCCTTTGTCCTTTTCAGGTACTTCAGGATATTCTTGACCACTGTCCAGTGTTCCTTGTCGGGATTACTTTGGTACCTTCCTACCAAACTTACGGCAAGGTTTACATCAGGTCTGGTACACATCATGGCATACATAATAGATCCTATGGCTGAAGCATAGGGGATGACACTCATCTCTTCTTTATCTTTTGCCGTGGTCGGGCATTGAGCCGAGCTCAATATCACACCTTGCAATACAGGCAAGAACCCTTTCTTGGACTGATCCATTTTAAACTTCTTCAAAATCTTATCAAGGTATGTGCTTTGTGAAAGACCTATGAGGCGTCTCGATCTATCCCTATAGATCTTGATGCCTAATATGTAAGCAGCTTCTCCAAGGTCCTTCATTGAAAAACACTTATTCAAGTAGGCCTTAATGCTATCCAAAAGTTCTATATCATTTCCCATCAAGAGTATGTCATCTACATATAATATGAGAAATGCTACAGAGCTCCCACTCACTTTCTTGTAAACGCAGGCTTCTCCATAAGTCTGCATAAACCCAAACGCTTTGATCATCTCATCAAAGCGAATGTTCCAACTCCGAGATGCTTGCACCAGCCCATAAATGGATCGCTGGAGCTTGCATACTTTGTTAGCATTCTTAGGATCGACAAAACCTTCCGGCTGCATCATATACAGTTCTTCCTTAAGATGTCTGTTAAGGAATGTTGTTTTGATGTCCATCTGCCATATCTCATAATCATAGTATGCGGCAATTGCTAACATGATTCGGACGGACTTCAGCTTTGCTACGGGAGAGAATGTCTCATCGTAGTCAACCCCTTGAACTTGTCGATAACCCTTAGCGACAAGTCGAGCTTTATAGATGGTAACATTACCATCCGCGTCCGTCTTCTTCTTAAAGATCCATTTGTTTTCTATCGCTCGCCGATCATCGGGCAAGTCTGTCAAAGTCCATACTTTGTTTTCATACATGGATTCTATCTCGGATTGCATGGCTTCAAGCCATTTGTTGGAATCTGGGCCCGCCATCGCTTCTTCATAGTTCGAAGGTTCACCGTTGTCTAACAACATGATTTCCAAGACAGGGTTGCCGTACCACTCTGGTGCGGAACATGTCCTTGTGGACCTACGAAGTTCAGTAGCAACTTGATCCGAAGTACCTTGATCAGCATCATTAATTTCCTCTCCAGTTGGTGTAGGCACCACAGGAACATTTTCCTGAGCTGCACTACTTTCCTGTTCAAGAGGTAGTACTTCATCGAGTTCTACTTTCCTCCCACTTACTTCTTTCGAGAGAAACTCTTTTTCCAGGAAGGATCCATTCTTGGCAACAAAGATCTTGCCCTTGGATCTTAAGTAGAAGGTATACCCAATGGTTTCCTTGGGGTATCCTATGAAGACGCATTTTTCCGACTTGGGTTCGAGCTTTTCAGGTTGAAGTTTCTTGACATAAGCATCGCATCCCCAAACTTTTAGAAACGACAGCTTAGGTTTCTTCCCAAACCATAATTCATACGGTGTCGTCTCAACGGATTTAGACGGAGCCCTATTTAAAGTGAATGTAGCTGTCTCTAGAGCGTATCCCCAAAATGATAGCGGTAAATCGGTAAGAGACATCATAGATCGCACCATATCCAATAGAGTGCGATTACGACGTTCGGACACACCATTACGCTGAGGTGTTCTAGGCGGCATGAGTTGTGAAACGATTCCACATTTCCTTAAGTGTGTACCAAATTCGTGACTTAAATATTCTCCTCCATGATCTGATCGTAGGAACTTTATCTTTCGGTCACGTTGATTCTCTACCTCATTCTAAAATTCCTTGAACTTTTCAAAGGTCTCAGACTTGTGTTTCATTAAGTAGACATACCCATATCTACTTAAGTCATCAGTGAGAGTGAGAACATAACGATATCCTCTGCGAGCCTCAACGCTCATTGGACCGCACACATCGGTATGTATGATTTCCAACAAGTTGGTTGCTCGCTCCATTGTTCCGGAGAACGGAGTCTTGGTCATCTTGCCCATGAGGCATGGCTCGCATGTGTCAAACGATTCATAATCTAGAGACTCTAAAAGTCCATCAGCATGGAGCTTCTTCATGCGCTTGACACCAATGTGACCAAGGCGGCAGTGCCACAAGTATGTGGGACTATCGTTATCAACTTTACATCTTTTGGTATTCACACTATGAATATGTGTAACATTACGCTCGAGATTCATTAAGAATAAACCATTGACCATCGGGGCATGACCATAAAACATATCTCTCATATAAATAGAACAACCATTATTCTCTGATTTAAATGAGTAGCCATCTCGTATCAAACGAGATCCAGATACAATGTTCATGCTCAAACTTGGCACTAAATAACAATTATTGAGGTTTAAAACTAATCCCATAGGTAAATGTAGAGGTAGCGTGCCGACGGCAATCACATCGACCTTGGAATCATTCCCGACGCGCATCGTCACCTCGTCCTTCACCAGTCTCCGCTAATTCCGCAGCTCCTGCTGTGAGTTACAAATATGAGCAACGGCACCGGTATCAAATACCTAGGAGTTACTACGAGTACTGGTAAGGTACAGATCAATTACATGTATATCACATATACCTTTAGTGTTGCCGGCCTTCTTGTCTGCTAAGTATTTGGGGCAGTTCCGCTTCCAGTGACCCTTCCCTTTGCAATAAAAGCACTCAGTCTCAGGCTTGGGTCCATTCTTTGACTTCTTCCCGGCAACTGGCTTACCGGGCGCGGCAACATCCTTGCCTTCCTTCTTGAATTTCTTCTTACCCTTGCCCTTCTTGAACTTGGTGGTTTTATTGACCATCAACACTTGATGTTCTTTCTTGATTTCTACCTCTGCCGACTTCAGCATTGAAAATACTTCAGGAATAGTTTTCACCATCCCCTGCATATTGTAGTTCATCACAAAGCTCTTGTAGCTCAGTGGGAGCGACTGAAGGATTCTGTCAATGACCGCCTCGTCCGGGAGGTTAATGTCCAGCTCGAACAGGCAGTTGTGCAACCCAGACATTTTGAGTATGTGCTCATTGACAGAACTATTTTCCTCCATCTTACAACTATAGAACTTGTCGGAGACTTCATATCTCTCGACCCGGGCATGAGCTTGGAAAACCATTTTCAGCTCCTCGAACATCTCATATGCTTCGTGTTGCTCAAAACGCTTTTGGAGCCCCGGTTCTAGGCTGTAAAGCATGCCGCACTGAACGAGGGAGTAATCATCAGCACGTGACTGCCAAGCGTTCATAACGTCTTGGTTCTCTGGGATGGGTGCTTCACCTAGCGGTCCTTTAGGACATATGCTTTCTTGGCAGCTATGAGGATGATCCTCAGGTTCCGGACCCAGTCCGTATAGTTGTTGCCATCATCTTTCATCTTGGTTTTCTCTAGGAACGCGTTGAAGTTCATGTTGACATGAGCGTTGGCCATTTGATCTACAAGACATGTTTGCAAAGGTTTTAGACTAAGTTCATGATAATTAAGTTCATCTAATCAAATTATTTAATGAACTCCCACTCAGATTAGACATCCCTCTAGTCATCTAAGTGTTACACGATCCGAGTCGACTAGGCCGTGTCCGATCATCACGTGAGACGGACTAGTCATCATCGGTGAACATCTCCATGTTGATCGTATCTTCTACAACTCATGTTCGACCTTTCGGTCTCTGTGTTCCGAGGCCATGTCTGTACATGCTAGGCTCATCAAGTTAACCCTAAGTGTTTTTGCATGTGTAAAACTGTCTTACACCCGTTGTATGTGAGCGTAAGAATCTATCACACCCGATCATCACGTGGTGCTTCGAAATGATGAACTTTAGCAACGGCGCAGAGTTAGGGGAGAACACTTTCTTGAAACTGTTATAAGGGATCATCTTATTTACTACCGTCATTCTAAGTAAACAAGATGCATAAACATAATAAACATCACATGCAATTATATAGTAGTGACATGATATGGCCAATATCATATAGCTCCTTTGATCTCCATCTTCGGGGCTCCATGATCATCTTCGTCACCGGCATGACACCATGATCTCCATCATCGTGTCTCCATGAAGTTGCTCGCCAACTATTACTTCTACTACTATGGCTAACGGTTTAGCAATAAAGTAAAGTAATTACATGGCGTTAAATGATTGACATGTAGGTCATACAATAATTAAGACAACTCCTATGGCTCCTGCCGGTTGTCATACTCATCGACATGCAAGTCGTGATTCCTATTACAAGAACATGATCTCATAAATCACAATATATCATTCATCATTCATCACAACTTTTGGCCATATCACATCACAAGGTAATTTCTGCAAAAACAAGTTAGACGTCCTGTAATTGTTGTTGCATCTTTTACGTGGCTGCAATAGGGTTCTAGCAAGAACGTTTTCTTACCTACGAAAAAAGGCACAACGTGATTTGTCAACTTCTATTTACCCTTCATAAGGACCCTTTTCATCGAATCCACTCCAACTAAAGTGGGAGAGACAGACACCCGCTAGCCACCTTATGCAACTAGTGCATGTCAATCGGTGGAACCTATCTCACGTAAGCGTACGTGTAAGGTCGGTCCGGGCCGCTTCATCCCACAATACCACTGAAGCAAAATAAGACTAGTAGCGGCAAGAAAGTTGACAACATCTATGCCCACAACAAATTTGTGTTCTACTCGTGCAATAGAGAACTACACATAGACCTAGCTCATGATGCCACTGTTGGGGAACGTTGCAGAAAATTAAAAAATTTCCTACGGTTTCACCAAGATCCATCTATGAGTTCATCTAGCAACGAGTTATAGGAGTGCATCTACATACCCTTGTAGATCGCGAGCGGAAGCGTTCAAGAGAACGGGGTTGAGGGAGTCGTACTCGTCGTGATCCAAATCACCGATGACCAAGTGCCGAACGGACAGCACCTCCGCTTTCAACACACGTACGGAGCGGATGACGTCTCCTCCTTCTTGATCCAGCAAGGGGGAAGGAGAGGTTGATGAAGATCCAGCAGCACGACGGCGTGGTGGTGGATGCAGCAGAGTTCTGGCAGAGCTTCGCCGAGCTTCTGCGAGAGGGAGAGGTGTAGCAGGGGAGAGGGAGGCGCCAAGACTTCAGAGTGCGGCTGCCCCCCTCCCCCCTCCTTATATAGGCCCCCAAGGGGGGGCGCCGGCCCTAGAGATGGGATCTCTAGGGGGGCGGCGGCCAAGGGGGGTGGAGTGCCCCCCAAGGCAAGTGGAGGCGCCCCCTCCCCTAGGGTTCCCAACCCTAGGCGCAGAGGGGGGCCCAGGGGGGGCGCACCAGCCCACCAGGGGCTGGTCCCCTCCCCACTTCAGCCCACGGGGCCCTCCGGGATAGGTGGCCCCACCCGGTGGACCCCCGGGACCCTTCCGGTGGTCCCGGTACAATACCGGTGACCCCCGAAACTCTCCCTATGGCCGAAAGTGCACTTCCTATATATTATTCTTTACCTCCGGACCATTCCGGAACTCCTCGTGACGTCCGGGATCTCATCCGGGACTCCGAACAACTTTCAGTTTGCTGCATACTCATATTCATACAACCCTAGCATCACCGAACCTTAAGTGTGTAGACCCTACGGGTTCGGGAGACACGCAGACATGACCGAGACGGCTCTCCGGTCAATAACCAACAGCGGGATATGGATACCCATGTTGGCTCCCACATGCTCCTCGATGATCTCATCAGATGAACCACGATGTTGAGGATTCAATCAACCCCGTATACAATTCCCTTTGTCAATCGGTACGTTACTTGCCCGAGACTCGATCGTCGGTATCCCAATACCTCGTTCAGTCTCATTACCGGCAAGTCACTTTACTCGTACCGTAATGCATGATCCCGTGACCAGACACTTGGTCACTTTGAGCTCATTATGATGATGCATTACCGAGTGGGCCCAGAGTTACCTCTCCGTCATACGGAGTGACAAATCCCAGTCTCGATCCGTGTCAATCCAACAAACACTTTCGGAGATACGTGTAGTGCACCTTTATAGTCAGCCAGTTACGTTGTGACGTTTGGTACACCCAAAGCACTCCTACGTTATCCGGGAGTTACACGATCTCATGGTCTAAGGAAAAGATACTTGACATTGGAAAAGCTCTAGCAAAACGAACTACACGATCTTGTGCTAAGCTTAGGATTGGGTCTTGTCCATCACATCATTCTCCTAATGATGTGATCCTGTTATCAACGACATCTAATGTCCATAGTGAGGAAACCATGACTATCTGTTGATCAACGAGCTAGTCAACTAGAGGCTTACTAGGGACATATTATGGTCTATGTATTCACACGTGTATTACGATTTCTGGATAATACAATTATAGCATGAATAAAGACAATTATCATGAATAAGGAAATATAATAATAATCCTTTTATTATTGCCTCTAGGGCATATTTCCAACAGGTCGGAGGGGCCCATGCGCACGGGGTCGCCTGGGAACTGTTGCCTTCTTCTTGGCGCTTCCTTCTCCGCTTCCAGGCTTCCCTCTTGGATGGTGTAGATGTTCTCTTCCGCATGAACTCATCCTCGCTATGTGTGAAGCTCCGACAATACCTATGCATGCCCACGGAAGGAATGTCAAGTAGTATACCGTCCTCAAAGGGGTCAAGTGAACACGTGTAAAGGAGAAGATTCACCTTTATGTATGTGAAGTAGATGTCTCACGTGTCACTTGCCAAATGGACTCTTGACTTGGTGATGTCCATAGGATGCTACGCATGAGAATTGTTACAGGTTATAGAATGGTAATTGATTTCTTTAAATTAAATAAAGCTACTAGAAAATATCATTACCCTTTACCTTTTATTGATCAAATGTTAGAAAGATTATCCAAACATACACATTTTTGCTTTCTAGACGGTTATTTTGGGTTCTCTCAAATATCTGTGCCAAAAGAGGATCAGGATAAGACCACTTTTACTTGCCCTTTCGTTACCTTTGCTTATAGACATATGCCTTTTGGTTTATGTAATGCACCTGCTACCTTTCAAAGATGTATGACTGCTATATTCTCTGACTTTTGTGAAAAGATTGTTTTCATGGATGATTTCTCCATGTATGGAACTTCTTTTGATGATTGCCTAAGCAACCTTGATCGAGTTTTGCAGAGATGTGAAGAAACTAATCTTATCTTGAATTAGAGAAGTGCCACCTTATGGTTAATGAAGGTATTGTCTTGGGGCATAAGATTTCTGAAAGAGGTACTGAAGTTGATAAAGCTAAAGTTGATGCTATTGAAAAGATGTCGTGTACTAAGGACATCAAAGGTATAAGAAGTTTCCTTGGTCATGCCGGTTTTTATAGGAGGTTCATTAAAGACTTCTCTAAAATTTCTAGGCCTCTGACTAATCTCTTACAAAAAGATGTTCCTTTTGTCTTTGATGATGATTGTGTAGAAGCATTTGAAATACTTAAGAAAGCCTTGATTTCTGCACCTATTGTTCAGCCACCTGATTGGAATTTACCCTTTGAAATTATGTGTGATGCTAGTGATTATGCTGTAGGTGTTGTTCTAGGACAAAGAGTTGATAAGAAGTTAAATGTTATCCAATATGCTAGTAAAACAGTACACAGTGCTCAAAGAAATTATGCTACTACTGAAAAAGAATTTTTAGCAGTTGTATTTGCTTGTGATAAGTTCAGACCTTATATTGTTGATTCCAAAGTAACTGTTCACACTGATCATGCTGCTATTAAATACCTTATGGAAAAGAAAGATGCTAAACCTTATTAGATGGGTTATCTTGCTACAAAATTTTGATTTGCATATTATTGATATAAAGGGAACTGAGAACCCCGTTGCAGACAACTTGTCTAGGTTAGAGAGTGTTCCTAATGACCCACTACCTATTGATGATAACTTTCCTGATGAACAATTATCTGTCATAAATGCTTTTTGTACCGCTCCATGGTATGCTGATTATGCTAATTACATTGTTGCTAAATTTATACCACCTAGTTTCACATACCAGCAAAAGAAAAAGTTTTTCTATGATTTAAGACATTACTTTTGGGATGACCCACACCTTTATAAAGAAGGAGTAGATGGTGTTATTAGACGTTGTGTACCTGAGCATGAACAGGAACAGATCCTACGCATGTGTCACTCCGAGGCATATGGAGGACATCACGCGGGAGATAGAACTACACATAAGGTGTTGCAATCCGGTTTTTTGGCCTACTCTCTTCAAAGATGCCCGTAAGTTTGTCTTGTCTTGTGATGAATGTCAAAGAATTGGTAATATTAGTAGACGTCAAGAACTGCCTATGAGCTATTCACTTGTTATTGAACCATTTGATGTTTGGGGCTTTGATTATATGGGACATTTTCCTTCCTCTAATGGATATACACATATTTTAGTTGCTGTTGATTATGTTACTAAGTGGGTAGAAGCTATTCCAACTAGTAGTGTTGATCATAACACTTCTATTGAGATGCTTAAAGAAGTTAATTTTCCGAGGTTTGGAGTCCCTAGATACTTAATGACTGATGGTGGTTCACATTTTATTCATGGTGCTTTTTGTAAAATGCTTGATAAGTATGATGTTAATCATAGAATTGCATCTCCGTACCATCCACAGTCTAGCGGTCAAGTAGGATTGAGTAATAGAGAGCTTAAATTAATTTTGCAAAAGACTATTAATAGATCTAGAAAGAATTGGTCCAAGAAACTCGATGATGCATTATGGGCCTATAGAACTGCATATAAAAATCCTATGGGGATGTCTCCATATAAAATGGTTTATGGAAAAGCATGTCACTTACCTCTCGAACTAGAACATAAGGCATATTGGGCCATTAAAGATCTCAATTATGATTTCAAACTTGCAGGTGAGAAGAGGCTATTTGACATTACTTCACTTGATGAATGGAGAACCCAGGCCTATGAGAAAGCCAAACTGTTTAAAGAAAAAGTTAAAAGATGGCATGATAAAAGGATACAAAAGCGTGAGTTTAATGTAGGCGATTATGTTTTGCTATACAACTCTCGTTTAAGATTTTTTGCATGAAAACTTCTCTCTAAATGGGAAGGTCCTTACGTTATCGAGGAGGTCTATCGTTCCGGTGCCATAAAAATCAACAACTTCGAAGGCACGAATCCAAAGGTGGTGAATGGTCAAAGAATCTCAAGTAATCCCATAAATGTTGAAACCAATGTTATTGACACCGTAACCCCGGAGGAGTACATAAGGGACACTTTCCAGAACATTTCAGACTCTGAAAAGGAATAGGTATGTGATACGGTAAGTAAACCGACTCCAAATCAGTTCTAATAGCATTTTTTTCTCCATTTTGGAATATTTAAGAAAATAGGAAAATAAGTAGTCCGAAAAGGACACGAGGCATCCATCGTGGGCACCTCGTGTGCCCTCTGGACTCCATTTTCTTGCACGATACTTCTTTTGGTCGGTAAAAATTCATTATATAATCTCCCGAAGGTTTTGACTACAGTACCACGAGAAACCCTCTGTTTTTGTTTTGAGTTGTTTCTGCTGCAGATTAGAGCAAGATGTCTTCTCAAGAGTTAGTCGGAGAGAGTCGGGTATCTAATCTGACATCGGGGCCAAGGGCAAACAGCGATGCTGACCGCTTTGGACCATCAACGGAGGAAGAGATGGAGGCTGACTTAAAAAGGATATATGCTATGGAGGATGATCAAGAAGTTACTTCTCGTTTCCAAGCCAGATTTATGATGGAGGAACTTCAGAGCTCAGCAATTCCAAATTCGGTCATCCCTCCCAATGCTAGATTTCTTTCTTATGAAAATATGAAAAAGAGTGTTACTTGTTCTCCCACAGCTATGCAACATCCATGGGTGAAAGAAGCTTTAATCGTCGCGGATAAACTCCATAAGGAAACAGTGGATCTTAAGTAGCAAGTCAATAAGCTCGAGGAAGAGAACCGTATCCTAAGGGGCATCATTGCCAAGAATATTATATCACCGCCTCCGAAGAAAGAGACATAATCACATGGGTATGCGCACTCCCCTTGGCAACTGTCAAGCTTGGGAGAGGTGCCCCGGTATCGTATCACCATCATACTTCTATCTTTACCATTTTTCTTAGTTCGATCCTTTTGGTTATATCTTGATCTAGTAGAATAAAGTTTTAGTATGATCTAGCTTTGAGCTATGTGTTGATCCCTATCTATGTAATCGAGTCCGTGAGCTATATATAATTTGATTCGAGGGCTTTGCTGTCTTGCTATGATCTTGAGGGAATAAAAGAAAAAGAAGGAATAAAAAGAAACAAAAAGATCATATTGATCTTATGGAGAGTAATGACTTCACATGAGTATGATGAATAAAAGTTGTTGAGAGTTGACAAACATAGTTTTGGTCATCGTTGCAATTAATAGGAAGTAATAAAGAAAGAGAGGTTTTCACATATAAATATACTATCTTGGACATCTTTTATGATTGTGAGCACTCATTAAAATATGACATGCTAAAAGTTGATGTTGGACAAGGAAGACAACGTAATAGGTTATGTTTTCTTATACCCGAAATAAATTATATTGTCATGGATCATCCAACATGTTGAGCTTGCCTATCTCCCTCATGCTAGCCAAATTCTTTGCACCAAGTAGAGATACTACTTGTGCTTCCAAACATCCTAAACCCAGTTTTGCCATGAGAGTCCACCATATCTGCCTATGGATTGAGTAAGATCCTTCAAGTAAGTTGTCATTGTTGCAAGCAATAAAAATTGCTCTCTAAATATGCATGATTTATTAGTGTGGAGAAAATAAGCTTTATAAGAGCTTGTGATATGGAAGAAATAAAAGCGACGGACTGCATAATAAAGGTCCTTATCAAAAGTGGCAATATAAAGTGACGTTCTTTTGCATTAAGATTTTGTGTATCCAACCATAAAAGCACATGACAACCCTTGCTTCCCTCTATGAAGGGCCTATCTTTTATTTTTATCTTCTACATTATACAAGAGTCATGGTGATCTTCACCTTTCCTTTTTACACTTTATCCTTTGGCAAGCACTATGTGTTGGAAAGATCCTGATATATATATCCAATTGGATGTGGGTTTTCATAAAGCATTATTGTTGACATTACCCTTGAGGTAAGAGATTGGGAGGCGAGACTATAAGCCCCTATCTTTCTCTGTGTCCGATTGAAACTTCATACCCATAAATATCGCGTGAGTGTTAGCAATTGTGAAAGATTAAATGATAGTTGAGTATGTGGACTTGCTGAAAAGCTCTTATATTGACTCTTTTCGATGTTATGATAAATTGCAATTGCTTCAGTGACTGAGATTATAGTTTGCTAGTTTTCAATGAAGTATCTGATTCATACTTTACATGTGAATAGATTGTTACTTTAAGCATAAGAAACCATATGACAATATATATATGTTCTTGTTCTAAGTATGATCGTGATGCCCTCATGTCTGTATTTTATTTTATCAACAACTCTATCTCTAAACATGTGGACATATTTTTCGATATCGGCTTTCGCTTGAGGACAAGCGAGGTCTAAGCTTGGGGGAGTTGATACGTCCATTTTGCATCATGCTTTTATATCAATATTTATTGCATTATGGGCTGTTACTAGACATTATGTCACAATACTTATGCCTTTTCTCTCTTATTTTACAAGGTTTACATGAAGAGGGAGAATGCGGGTAGCTGGATTCTGGGCTGGAAAAGGGGCAAAACTATTAGAGACCTATTCTGCACAACTCCAAAAGTCCTAAAACTCCATGAAAGTCAGTTTTGGAATATATTAAAAATATTGGGAAAAGAAAGCACCAGAGGGGGCCACCCACTGTCCACGAGGGTGGAGGGCGCGCCCTGCCCCCCTGGGTGCGCCCCCTGCCTCATGGGCCACCTGGAAGCCCCCCGATGCCCATCTTCTGGTATAAGGTGTCTTTTGCCCTGGAAAAAATCATAAGGAAGCTTTCATGACGAAGCGCCGCCGTCTCGAGGCAGAACCTTGGCAGAACCAATCTAGGGCTCCGACGGAGCTGTTTTGCCGGGGAAACATCCCTCTAGGAGGGGGAAATCGTCACCATCGTCATCACCCTCAATCCTCTCATCAGGAGGGGGTCAATCTCCATCAACATCTTCACCAGCACCATCTCCTCTCAAACCCTAGTTCATCTCTTGTATCTGCTCTTTGTCTCAAAACCTCAGATTGGTACCTGTGGTTTGCTAGTAGTGTTGATTACTCCTTGTAGTTGATGTTAGTTGGTTTATTCGGTGAAAGATCATATGTTCTCCTTTATGCATATTAATACCCCTCTGATTATGAACATGAATATGATTTCTGAGTAGTTATGTTTGTTCCTGAGGACACGGGAGAAGTCTTGTTATAAGTAGTCATGTGAATTTGGTATTCGTTCGATATTTTGATGAGATGTATGTTGTCTCTCCTAGTGTTATGTGAACGTCGACTACATGACACTTCACCATTGTTTGGGCCTAGAGGAAGGCATTGGGAAGTAATAAGTAGATGATGGGTTGCTAGAGTGACAGAAGCTTAAACCCTAGTTTATGTGTTGCTTCGTAAGGGGCTGATTTGGATCCATATGTTTCATGCTATGGTTAGGTTTACCTTAATTCTTCTTTTGTAGTTGCGGATGCTTGCGAGAGAGGTTAATCATAAGTGGGCTACTTGTCCAAGGAAGGGCAGTACCCAAGCACCGGTCCACCCACATATCTAATTATCAAAGTAACGAACGTGAATCATATGAGCGTGATGAAAACTAGCTTGACGATAATTCACATGTGTCCTCGGGAGCACTTTGCTTTATATAAGAGTTTTTCCAGGCTTGTCCTTTGCTACAAAAAGGATTGGGCCACCTTGCTGCACCTTGTTTACTTTTGTTACTTGTTACCCGTTACAAATTACCTTATCACAAAACTATCTGTTATCGATAATTTCAGTGCTTGCAGAGAATACCTTACTAAAAACCGCTTGTCATTTCCTTCTGCTCCTCGTTGGGTTTGACACTCTTACTTAACGAAAGGACTATGATAGATCCCCTATACTTGTGGGTCATCAAGATCTCACGGGAACAGAAGGTGCGGCAGTGGAAAAGTATTTTCGTGGATGCCTCTGGTGGTTTGGGAATATATGTGAATATATAGGAGGAAGATCTAGGTCAGGGGGTCACCGAGGGGCCCACAAGGTAGGAGGCGCGACCTGCCCCCTGGGCGCATGCTCCCCCTTGTCGCCACCTCGTGGCTCTTCTGACTTGCACCCCAAGTCTCGTGGGTGTTTTCTGGTCCAAGAAAAATCATCGCAAAGGTTTTATTCCGTTTGGTATTCCTTTTCTGCGAGGCTCAAAAACAAGGAAAAACAGAAACTGGCACTGAGCTCTAGATTAATAGGTTAGTCCCAAAAATAATATAAAATAGCATATTAATGCATATAAAACATCCAAAACAGATAATATAATAGCATGGAACAATCACAAATTATAGATACGTTGGAGACGTATCACTGCCCGACGCCCTAGCCGCTCGAACCGGGACTAATGCATACATTAGTCCCAGTTTGTAATGCAACCGGGACTAATGTGTAGATCGAGCTTGGACCAAAGCCCTGTGTTTCTACTAGTGCTATGATCCTGGAATGTGTGATTCCTTGGAAAACTCATATGCACGTGTGGAATGATAAACGGTAATAATAGGTTCCAAGTCTTGCCTCTAAGACTGACTCAAGTGTTGTTTGTGATCACATTTTCCGGGTCTTAAAATATCATTAAGTGTAACGATAGTCCTAAAACAACATTGAGGGTATGACGTTAGAAGAACGATCATATTGAATCGACGCAATACTTGTTTGTTATACTTTGTGATTATATCGTCTAAAATCATTTGTAATAACACGGAGTGTTAGCATGTGTTTTAGTTCCTCAAACCATGAGAGTATCTCGGTCACTTCCTACCAGACGGTGGGCTTTGGGGTTGCTCAAACGTCATCTGTAACAAGGTGATTATAACGACAACTTTCAGGTTCACCGGAAAGTTTGACAAGTGACCGGATAGCTCAAGAGTGGGATTTGCTCCTCCGATGATGGAGAGATATTCTTAGGGCCCTCTCATTGTGATGGCATCCATCATCATCTGGCCAGACACAGGTGACTCATCATGGGATGCCGGAACACGTCATCGAGAAAGAAGAACAAAACCGGTAACGGGAGCAATGATATAGTGAGCATGGTGATGACTCTGGATGATACTGATGCACACCGGGTTTTGTAAGAGTATCACTAAGAAAACGGAACATCACATGATAACCAAAGGTTCACTCGAATATCATTCGTGTAATCATAGGGACCGATATGGATGTCCACGGTTCCGCTATCAGTCATTGAACGAAGGGGTTTCGTTCATGTGTATGGTTTATCAAACCTACGGGGTCACAAGCTTAAGGTAATCACGATCTGCTAGGTGTTAGTGGGAATGAGTGATGAGAATATATTTGTGGAATTGTTTCATCAATATCCGGTATAGTTCCGAGAGGTTCCGGAAGTGTTTCAGGGTCACTAGAAGGGTTTCAGTGAATATCGGGTAATACCGGGTATTACCGATTAATTATATATAGGTGGAAAATGTTTCTGGGATGTTAAATTATATATATAATGGTATATAAGTGTTTATAACATTTTATATTTAATTTAAATATCAATGAGCCTTAAAAGGCCAAGAGGTGGAAGGATACTTGGGCCACAAGGGCCCAAGAGGAGTTGGTGCCCCTTTCCATGTGTGTGGGGGGAGGGCGAATTGGACTAGGGGAGGGAGTCCTACTCCCTCTCCCTAGGTCGGCACCCCAAGGGGGACTTACCTCCCTTGGTGTTTGCCCTCTCCCTCCCCTCTACTAGAGGACTTCTACCATATGGATACACAAGTTTTGGAGCCTCTAGTTGATCTAGTTCTAGTTCTTGTTGGTCCTAGTGGACTAATTAGAGCTAGCCCTAGCCACCTGTAATCCTCATAATTAGAAGCCCCATGTGGTTCTAATCTCCTCCCTCTAATTCTCCGGCGATGATTAGCTCTGGACGGCGAAGTGTCGCCGGATTGTGAAGACCGTACGCTTGCAACCAAGTAGAGAGGTCGTGCTTTCGGTCTTCCGTTGGAGGGATCATTCGAGGGCGGTTCGCGGGATCGTCATCGACATTCAAGGGACTCCAAGTACGATCTACACCGAGTCGTCTACTTCTGTTGCACTCCCAGAGTCTGTAACGATCGTTGATCACAATCCGTTACGCATCTTCATATTGTTCCTGGGTGATCGTAGGGCGATTTTTTCTGTTTTCTACTATGTTTCCTAACAGTAGTATCATAGATCGGTATCATAGTGATCTCATTTGTTGTCATGTACGACACATATTAGTACATCATTTAATATGATATTGTACCATATCATGATACTCAACCATCTCTTTCTTCATTTAATTGAATGCCACCTCACCAAAAATTTATAATTGGTATGCATGATACTACCTATGATACACCTATTGTGAC
>NC_041391.1:188670695-188671585 GCF_002162155.2 Triticum dicoccoides | reverse complement strand
TATGTGGCGACACTATTTACACACTTAAGCATGGGGTTATAACACACATTATGTTGTCATTAATATCATAAACACTTAAGGGTGCCCTTTCACCTTTATTTCCCCCTCTTTGTACCAAAAATTACTTCCGGAGCTCGGCCTCCATGGAGGCCGGTTTTTGAAAAATTCATATTTTTACATTTCAAAAAATTCTGGAAAAGATACAGACACACATAGAGGCATAACACACACATGTGTGTATATTTTCAGGACGAAATAGTTGAATTGAGGGATGTGCAAAAAAAGACAAATCTGTGACTTTTCAACACATGATACTATTCATTCCAAAAGTCGATGAATTTGTTCTTTTTGCACATATCGCATCTCAAGGTATTTCATTCTGAATTTTTACACACATACACATCACATCCTTGTGTGCTTGTTCAAATTTTTTAGATTTTTTTGAAACCAAAGGGTATCAATTTTAATGTTTTTCAAAAAAATCGGCCTCCATGGAAGCCGAGCTCCAAATTGTCTTTTGTCCTCCTTGTACTATACTTATGCCTTATATTAATATAAAAATATCGTGGAACAATTCATGGCCTAAAAAGGAAGAATGTGCAGAGCTCCTGCCGCTCATTCGAAGAAAAAAAATATGGCTCACAACAACTCTAGAAGTGTTGTCATCTCGATTGCTATAATAACCGCCAATATGGCACTTTAGCAGAGTCATCATAATTTATGGAGTGCACTCCATATAGAGCTCGCGAGCCTCCATATTTAGAGGTTATGGGCATTGGCTCGGAGCGCTCACCATCTACCAACCACTCGCATGCGAGGGAAGTTTCACCTTCCTCGCCACCTTCTGCACTAGACTATGGCAATTTTACAACCACTTTTTCCTGCCCCCC
>NC_041391.1:188661957-188670322 GCF_002162155.2 Triticum dicoccoides | reverse complement strand
CCACTTCCCTTCTCGTCGCCCACAGCCTCCACCTTCACCGTCGGCGAACTGGGTGTTGCTCTCGGAAGAGGAGCGGTATCGTAGCGAAGCTCTGATAAAATTTATACAAACTATTTTCAAAGACACACAAGGATTTCATCACTGATTTTCGTATGTGTCCCCAAAATGGTTAGCATAGTTTTTATCATTAGGTGGAAAGAAACCGGCAACCCAAGGGTCAAGCAAGATGTGTGGACGCATGCGAGACGTGTGATGCGTGGAAGAGTGGAATCGACGTCCATGTTTGAAATTGTGAGAAGCACTAGATGGGGCATCCATGTGGATGCATGTTCTGGTGCTTCTCACAATTTTGAGCATTGGCATCGGAATCCGTCGCCGCCGCCAGAATCAGCACCACGAAGTTCAAATTGCCATCAGAAACAAGTCATCGATGACGAAATTGCCCCCGAAATATGTACCTTGTCGAAAGCGTCTTTGCGCTCGTACTAAAACTTTTTTTTCGAGAAAACTTTCAATCTATTCATCAAACATAAAGGTGGTATAAAGAATACTAGAAATAACAAAAGAATTACATCCAGGTCCGTAGACCATGTAGCGACGACTACAATCACTAGAGCGAGCCGAAGACACGACGCCGTCATTGCCCCTCCCTCGTCGAAGCCGGGTAAACTTTTTTGTTGTACACAATTTGAAAGTCGTCGTGCTAAGGCACTATAGGACCAGCGCACTACAACAACAACCATCGCCGATAAAGAGAAGTGTAGATCAAAAGGATCCAACATGTAGACACATGAACTCAGACGAACGAATACCAGATCCAAGCAGTTCATCAAAGACAAACAACGACTAAATCCTACGAGATCCACTAGAGAAACACCTCCACACGCCCTCTGACTAAGCTAGACGCACCATCAGGACGGGGTTCTGCGGGGAGAAGCTTATTCCATCTTCAGTGAGGCGTCGTCATCTCGCTTCCTGAATCCTGAGCAGGACACATGCCCTAACTAAACTAGAAAACACTTAAAAATAAAGCTCTCCTGCTAGCAGGGAACATGATCCACCACACCTCCATCGCTCTAAGACCACAGGAGACGAGGTAGATTGGCGGCACCAACAGGAGGTAGGGAAAACCTATCACCTTGTTTACCTTGCGTCGCGAGCGAAGAGTTGCGTCTTGCGGGAAAGTTGGTCCTGATTTGATTTGTGTCGTGCTCAGATTTAACTAAATACTTCCTCCGTCCCAAAATATAAGAACGTTTTTGACACTAGGGGGTATGTTTGAAGATTTGTGGGGGGGAAATGATGTCACACTGACAAGTGGGTCCCAGAAATGAAGGCTGCCATTATGAAGACTATAAGTTTGTGCATCACGGCTTCATATGAATATGAAGATTGTTAATATCGCGACTCTGATAGAGTTGCTCTCACCAAAACTGCTTCTCGAGGGGAGTTTGGAAACTGCGGACTGACTGGGATGAGGACCGTAGACTTGACCTACTGCATGGGCAGTTTTCTTCAGCCATGACTGGTGGCGGGTAAACATTGCGGCTCTCACCCGGAATTCTTTACAGATGCCATTTGGTAGGAGAAAATCTCTCTCATACAGGGCGGCACATTCGGAAAGAGCGGAATCGTCGGGTTTTTCGATCTCATTTCGTTCCGAGAACAAACTCTCTCATCTCATCAAGATGGGTCTTCAGCACAGAAGCTCTCCACCGAGCGGTTGTTCGATGATGGGAACGCACCTGGCCCGGAGCCTGATCAGCTTCTTAGCTAGGTCCTGTGTCCTTTGGGCGCTTCTGCACCTTGTCTTGTACTGTACATAACTGTACTTTTTTTGTACGCTTCTACCGAGTTAATGAATAGGCACTGCAATTTCCTCAAAAGAAAACTGGAGAGATATCGGCGCACCTTTGACTCTTCAGCACAAGAGCTCTCCTGAGCACGCAGATGGCCAAGAACGACCGGTCCAAGGACTTCAACGGCCTTCTGAACGACGAAACTGATGACGAGCCGGGCTAAATCCCGTTGTGTTCATGCGTTTTTGTAACCAGACCTTTCCTGGCTACTTCTTATATCCTGTAAATACTCCTGCCCGGCCCTCAAAAGAACACAAAAGGCAAGTTTATGCAAGTGAACAGCGGCCTATGTAACAGAGTACACAAAATCTCCGTCGGTAGCAGCTATTTTGATACTGCTACCACTAACTACATGGACGCGACAGGGTCGAGCAAGGGTCCACATCTCAAAACAGTTCTTGATCTGTATGTGTTCGACTACGTCGGCGCTCGATTGGCTCTATTTTCCTTTACAGATAATATCGTACAGGTCAGGTACTGTTACTCTACAAATAATCAGGCAGGCAGGACCAAACTGCATTTTACCTTGGCCCATTCATCCTTCTCGAGAGATCGGCTCGACGCTTGGCCTCTCTCTCCGCTGTCTGGACATAAAATTCAGCTCCGAGCATGTCGTTTATCTCGACGTGTGATGATAGGCTTGCTTCAGCGGTCTGGATTATCAGTTCGACAGTAAGGGTGAATCCAAGGGCCGAAAGCACGTGCACGGCATTGGCAAGCCGGCATGTGCCTTCTAGTTTCTAGTGGGGTAAAAGCCTCCACTTCCATGCTCAACTTATGTTGATCTTCGTTCGCATTAGTCTCTTCATCCGCCACGACATGCTCGCCGACCCAGATGAATCCATTGCAACCGAGAATCAAATCGGCATCATATTGCTCAAGATGATGGAAATGCTGCTTTCGCCGTTTTACCAAATAGGCAGGTACTGTGAGCAATTGACCCCTCTGAAGCTGCAAAGAAAACTCAAAACAATTCAACAGGTTAGCCGTTGTATATTGCCACAGGAAGCAATGCCGGCTCTGAAAGAGGTGAGACTGTCATAAGTCATAACTCCTGCAATCAGATACAAATCATCAACCTATGAGATATCAGGACTTAACATGTACTCCTATATGAACTAGTTCACCGGGTAATCAACATCTACCAACCTTTTCCTTTTTCGAAAAGTTCAAAATAATGGCAAGAGCCAGCATTGCAAGGGCAGAGCGCTCACAATAATGCATAGAGTTCCTCACAATTGGTTCATCACATACAAAGGCAGCATAACTTAAACTGGTAGAGCACTACCCAATAATAATAGCTGACAAAGAGTTGGTCTCTTATCTACCTTTCCATATTTCTGACTCCTTGGCTGTAGGTCAAGAGATCCATCGTGTTGGATATGATGAACTTCAGCCTGATAATTGGTTTCATTCAAAGTAGCAGCATCAGATTTAAACAGTACTCATCCAGTAAATAAGCAGTAAAGGGTGACAAACTATAAATAAAACATAGTAAAGGACGACAAGCCCAAAAATGTTTCCAATATCATGAACTCCCCTAAGGAAAAACAGTAAAACAAAATGTACTTGAAGGTTGGTGTAACACCCTTACCAATGAACAAACATCCTGGCTACAAAGTGGGACCCGTCTCTGAAATTCTACACACAGAAGTCATACTCGAAAAATACCACTAAATTCTCTACATCATGAGATCCAGTACTAAATACTATGCCATCAGAGCATCACCACTCAACCCCCTAGAAATCGGTGTAATTATCTGACTGGTGTGTTAGCACCTCGTGTATTGGAGTCGTAATGTGTTACATGAACTGCGTGGATGGACATCTGAATTCACCATTGCTATATGTGTTATACTGTTTAATACATGCCCTGGATGTCTCTATAAACAAATGAGACTATTGAAAGTTAAGAGATTATTATTTTCCAGACTTGATGATAATTAGAGTAGTGTGGTAGCACCGTCTAAGGTTGATATCTGGGTCTTACATTTGGATACATGAGTAAACTGAGAGCAAAGGAAAACACAATGTCTAATCATTCTGGGAGTCCTTGCGTATCAGAAGACAAAATGCCTTGATTGCAAACAAAATGCACAGCAAATTTTCCACACTAGAACTCTATGCTGTACCAAAATTAATAATGATGGTAGTTCATTAATCCGATATGCAAAAATTTGAAGAAAACACAACACAATTCGAAGAGAAAGGCTTGCACATTTAGACTTGAGAACTCTGGATACTAGATGAAATCTATCTCGTGTCTTTATTATTGTCAGTTTTGTGCATTATTTGTTGTTATGGTTTTTATTCCTTGGGATTATCATCGAGTTATTATAAAAGTATGGCACAGTATAAGCACGTACACTTTCTGGTCTTATTTGTTTTCAACTTCTGTTAAGACCTTATCACAGGTTGGTTCTACAGTCATCGTGATGCTTCTATACTGGAAAGGGCTGCGGTCTGTTATACTGACTCAAGTCTCACTTATAGAAAGTAAAAAACCTGGAAACCCATGGTAGATGACATGGAACTCCCTTATTACGGTTTGTGTTACCAAGTGCTGCAGTGATGTTGATCCCCAGGGCACAAGTTGGCTTTGTTCTTCCACCTAATAAGGGCCAAACTTGCACCCTCTTTCATTGTTCTGATTTCTCCTCTCCTATATTTGCTTCCCATTGTTTTTTTTATTGCCAACTTCTAGTCCATGCACGCACTTCTGCTCGATCTATTTTCAACCGCCAGTTCCAATGTGCGATTACTTCTATTTCCTGTCTATTAGTTATTCCACAACTACATATATTGGTCACCATATACATCTACCAGTTCCTACTCAGTTCACGAATAATTATGTCCATCCACTCTGTTGCAAGATTTCTTCTACCTTCTATTACTAGCCGAACCCATCTACCAAGCAAGTGAGATATCAGGGCACGCTAGTATCTAAAATTTAATTTGAGACATGCAAGATTGACTGGTGGATAAGTAGTGAGAATGATGGTTCAACCTGATATCAACCGCAAGATGGCAAGAAAAAGCAGAAGAAAAGGTACCCCAGGACATATAAACACATTTGCAGTGAACAGGTGCAGACAAATATGCCAAGCTGGAGTGCTGAACAGCCTATATCATTGTTTATGCATACTTGTAGTTTGGTACGACTCAGAGGATAAATATATAAGCAAATATATATAATCATTTGTAGAGAAGGGGGGAGGAAAGCGATACTCACACAAACAAGGTCATTTTCTTCAAGTATACTCCGCATATTAAGCTCATCAACATCAGTTCTCCGTCTCTAATAGGCGGGTGGAAAAAAATCATTAACCAGAATATTGGTGAAAAATTAACTAGTGCAAGATGTCACATGCTAATGATGATAAGTCATTGATCTCTTTGAAGAAGATGCAACATTTAAATCTCCATTCAAAAATAATATCCAACTTATGCTTCAAGAAAGTAATTGTAGTTTACATAGTTTCCACAAAAGCAGGAAATTGAATAATTTCCTGGTCGCTACTGTACTCTGCATATCTTAGGGGAGACACCGGTACAAGCTACTGTTACGTCAGCTAGAAAGTATGGTTTGAGACATGTTGAATTATCTGTTTGATGTAGTCTAGCATCATTTTTTCTACCAGATTGTACTGCAAGAATATTCCAGTTGTCAGCCCGTTGTCCCACACACGTTTTCAAATCTTACCCTCCATATCCATTATGCACCAGCTGAAAGAATATGCTGATGGTTCTTATTTAACAAAAGAAGACCACACACTTATGGGTGTTACGGGGTAAAGGTGCAACAGCATACCTGGATTCCATCAGGCAAATTCATAGAAGAAAGCATCAAAACAGCACCTTGGCTAAAGTTTGTCTCCAACCTCCAGCGCTTAGAAGCAATCTTGCAGGGGAAAAACACATTTAATTGATACTGGCCAGAATAGAATACATTTTTTGCATCTGAACAAGCAGATAGTGAATGAATCACACTGGTGGCATGACTATAATTAGCCAGATTTACCCATGCCCTCTGATTATTCATACGGGAGTATATCCAAATAGAAGTAAATAACATGAACAATTAGACTCATACAAAATAGTTGAGACTACTAACTATCAAACATACGGAGAACTGATTGTCCAATCCATGTATATACCATGAGGATCTTTTTTCGAGAAAAGGCAAAAGCTTTGTGTTTCTTAAATTAAAAATGTAGAAGAGTTCGAAGTACAAGCCTCAGCAGTGTCTAGAACTACCCAAGTATCACCAGGACTCCAGGAGCTAAGCAACAGAAAATTAATGGACATCCCAAGATTTTTTTTTCGAGAAAATGCAAAGGACTTGCATTTCATTTCATTGAAAAGGAGGGAATTAGGTTACAGGAGCCCTAAGGCGGTCCACGTATATTACAATCAGTGCACGTCCCAAGATGAGGGCAGCACAATTCTAAGCCCAGTTGCCCCAGCCTTTGCCCAAAGGCAGGCCTCCTCCTTAATGTTATGAACTAGTGTGTCAATGGAAGGCCTGGCGTTCTCGAAGACGCAGCTGTTACTGTGCTTCCAAGTCATCCAGGGCACAAGAAGCACGACTGATTGCAGGGCTTTGCGCGATGTCGGAGGCGTGTTTTCCTTGGCGTGCAGCCATCAGTCCATGAGGGTGGGCTCCTGGTTGGGAGTCGGTGCCGGAATGCGCAGCCAGGCTAGGGTCTCATGCCAGGCCTGCCGGGCAAGGGGGCAGTCCAGCAGCAAGTGCCGGATCGTTTCCGGTGTTTGGTCGCAGGATCACCCAAAGCCCAAGAGCTTGAGCCCACGCCCATAACCTTGAATCTTCCTTGATCCTAGTCAATAGTGCTGGAATGCTTGGTCTGGTGTGCTTAAACATGCACTCGTTGCACTCTTTCCAGAGCATCCAGGATATCAAAATGGTCATAGAATCCAGCCCCTTGTGTAGCGGCTTTGGGGTGAAGGTGGGCAGCATGCCACCAGTCGACAACAGTCACCCCCGGCGTTGTGGCTGACAAGATGCTCTTAACCAGGCAAGGACCTCATACTTGGGTTGGTACAATAAACAACAACTATCGCAGTTTGAACCGTGAGCTTTAAGGCAAAAGATAGAGCATCGTCATGGACTGAAATCCATGACATGTTCTATTACGTTCAGGTGTGTAGCACATTCCTAGCAGGAACCATGTTATAGAAATGAGAAGAACACTGAGAGAGTGACACAAAGTGCAGTACCTCACTGACACGGCCAATAATGATATCCCCTTTCTGTGGCTTATACCTGAAAAGGTCCAAGAGAACAAAATGAGCTAAGCCTAGCTAGAAGTCCATCCACTAAATGTTAAGTACATTTGCAACAAGGTTCATTAAAGTAGAATCAAATGGCCCCCATCCAACCACCCTTACTAAGAGAAGGTTTATTTTTACCACCTGTCGGTCAACCATTGGAATTGAGAAACCAATTGATAATCAAACAAACAACTAGTGCCTTCAGGGAACTAGGGTAGAATGCGGAACTCACTACAAATTCGACCCTTTGCCCTTTAAATCAATTAATATAAATATAAAAAATTATAATGAACCCAGATATCTAGAGTTCGATTCGGCACAGATAATAACCACCCTGCTCGAATCCAACACATTGTAATATTTCAGTATGAAACTTCAGTGCGCACTACAATAATCCATTCATTGAGACAAATACAGCATAAGCCAACCGATCAATTCATGCTGCGTAGACCATTGTACTGCTCGGTATGCCATAGTAATGCCAGCACTGCCAGGCAGGGGAACAGAAACCAGTCGAATCGCTGGAAACTGGTAGAGCGGAGAACAGGAGGAAGGCAGGGAGAGAGCACCTTGCGCGGAGCGTCCTCACGCAGACGAGATTTTGGACCCGCTCCACCACGCCGCACACCGTCGCCACAACCTCCCCGTCCTGATCAGACGTGCCATGCCCCCTGCACGCAAAGCAAACGCGCGCGCGCACGCCCGAAAACCCTATCAGTCCATCACGAAACAAGAGCGGGGAAACAGGTGGAAGGGGGATGTGAGGGCGGGCTGTTACCTGAGGATGGTGTCCTCGGGGTTGAAGGGGATGTTGTCCGCGAAGGTGACGGCGGCGGCGGCGGCGGCGGGGGCGAGGGTCTGGAGCTCGTGGAGTGCGGCCTCGAGGCGGACCCTCTGTGTCTGGTTCAGTCGTAGGTGGAGGTCTCCGATCGCCGGGGAGGAGAAGGAGGAAGGGTCGGAGGTTGTCGGCGTTGCCGCTGGTCGACGGCGAAAATTAGTCCTTTTTTATGAGGGGAGGCGAAAATTAGTCATTTTTTTTAAGGGAAAGGCGAAAATTAGTCAAAACCCCAAGATTTTGTTAACCAACCCTGGTCATATGGGCTGTGTTTGTAAGGCCGGTTCGCGGGCACGGATTGTTGGCCCGGCACACTTCACGAATAAAAGGGCCGGGCCGGCCTTCGATCTGCCAGGAAGCACGGCCGATCTCCCGAAAT
>NC_041391.1:188635994-188661643 GCF_002162155.2 Triticum dicoccoides | reverse complement strand
AAAGCAGTACCCCCTTTCAAAGATCACTCCCATCGAAATGGTACACTGCATGTGCGTCACTTGTCGCAATCTGAGAGTTTTCTTTCCTACATCCATTATTCAAAAAGTTTTATCTTTTAAACCGTGCGTCTAAATCTCGAATTGTTTTTATCATTGGATTCCTCGCGTCGAGATCTTTAAAATTAGATCCCATGTTGATAGATTTTTACAAAAAAAAATTCACGAAAAAAATGGATGAAAGAAAACGAACGGAAAAACCAAACCAGGAGTATGTTTTTCCCTTTTCGAAAGAGGCACAACCGTGCCTCTCACAAAAGCACAACCGTGCCACTTGCGAAAGCAAAACCGTGCCTCTCGTGAAAGGAAAAACAGAAGAAAAAAAAACACAACTGTGCCTCCCGCGGAAGAAAAAAATAGAAAACACATTTTTTTTTCATTTCTGAGAGGCACGATTGTCCCTCTCGTGAAAGGAAAAAATTGCACGAAAAAACATGTTTTTTTCTTCCGCGAGAGGCACTGTTTGACTTTTGCGAGAAGCAAACGAAAACACGTTTTTTCATGTAAATGTTTTTTTGGCCCAAGAGCTAAGGAAGACCGATGAAAAAATAATAAGTCAAAAAAATATTTAAAAACATTTAAAAAGCCGAAAACGCGTGCGAGAAAATAAAGAAAATATCCGAAGAAAGCGCGACACGTGGCGGCGGCTGAGAGCGCTCTCGGCCTACCCAAAGTGATCGTTGTGAAGCTTCGGAAGGATCGCTCGTCAACTAGTTGCTCTCCCGATCTCCGAAGCCAACCGTTAAGGCTGGCTAGGCATGACTATTTTATATGCGGGTCGAGCATGACAGGGCCATGCCTATTCATAGGTTGCTTCGTTTCTAGGCCAATACAAAGGCCACTCCTATTTCACGCGTTGGTCGCCAAATAGCGAGCTGGTGCATACCCCAACAACGCCTGATCCTTTATAGGCCGGCCCATTTTGGGATCCCTTCCCCACCTTTTTCCATTTTCCTTTGTTTTTTCTTCTAGTTTTTTATTTCTTTTTTTTCCTTTAAGTTTTTATTTTTATTTTTCATTTTTCTTTACTGTTCGGTTTATCCTTCTTCTCTTTCTTTCTTTTCTATTTTTTCCTTTACTTTTTTTCACAACCTTCTTTCAAATTTGTGAACATACTTTCCAAAATCATGAACAATTTTTAAACTTTTTGAGCATGTAAATTTTTTGAAAATCATGAAGATTTTAGAAAATTATCAACATTTTTAAAAATCATGAACATCTTTTGAATTGATGAACAGTTTTTACAAATTCATAAGCATTTCAGAAAATGTGAACATCTTTTTTGAAACCCGGGAACATTCATTTCGAAGCGAAGAACATTTTCGGAAATTTGGGGAACAGTTTTTGTAATTCACGAAAAGATTTGAAAAAAAATTGAAATGCATGAACATTTTTCTAGTACACAATTATTTTCATCAGAACATTTTTTGAATGGATGAAATGTTTTGTAATTCATGAACATTTTTTGAATTGTGTGAACTTTTTTATAAATTCATGAACAACTTTTGAGTTTGAGAACATTTCTTCAATTCCATAACTTTTTTGAATACATGAAAATTTCTTTCAAAATCATGAACAATTTTTTGTTTTCCTGAACTTGTTTTTCAAAATTGTGAACATTTTTGAATATATAAACATTTTTTGTAAAATCACGAATATTGTTTTAATCCACAAACATTTTATGATTTGCTAAACACTTTTTTCGAAATGGACATTTTTTTTTAAAAATGGAGCTTTTTATAATTCTAAATTATTTAGAATAGAAAAAACACAGAAAGAAAAATAAAGTGAAAAAACTTGAATTAAAAAAATAGAGAGCACCGTAAATGGGCCGACCCAAACGGGCGCGCTGCGGCTCCTCCCAGCGCGCACCGCGCCGAATAGGAGCTCTCCGATACAAACATTATACGAGCATAATCAATTATAGATAATTCACAAGAAACATCCTTCGAATAATTTGCCAAAATTCTCGTTGCTTTAGTTGAGATGTTTATAGCTAGCTTACCTGTACATACCGCCCATAGCTTGGTTTAGTTCCCAGCTGCAAAGGTTTCTCTTTGTGGAAAGATAAGATCTCTTATCAAAATTCACCTAAGACAAAGCATCTCGAACATAATTAAAAGAACATCGAGATTCTGAGACCACCGGACAATCACTATTGTCGCCAGAACGAGTGGACGATGCATCGCTTTCGCCGCTCCACTACCGGAGTCGGCTTGACATTCTCGATGACAGCCGCGAAGTCTTCGTGCACGTGCCCCTAAGGACAAACGCCCTGGAGCCGCAATAGTCGACGGTGAACTCTTGCAAAAGCACTAGACATCAAATCTCTTCATATTACGAGAAACCCTAACCTCACTGTCCCAACGAGACGATATGAATCTATGCTAGAGCTTCGTCGACTGTGTCCAAATTAACGAACTCGAGGAGGATCGTTGGTCCTTGCGTCAATGGCACAATGGGTCATGTAGTTGGTCTAGAAGGATAGAGGGGAATATAGGCAGCCCGGTTAACACTTTTAATTGGACAATGATTTATTAGACCAACTGTTAGCACCTCCATATTTGATCATTGGGGTATCAAATGATCTGAGAATCAAATGAAACTTTAAACCTAGACTTTTTGTATTATAACAAGGTCATATAAAAATATTCGACTCACTTGGAGAACTTCTGTTTCCCATTTGTAAAAAATAGTCCAAGTTAATTAATTAATTAATTAATGATCATGCAATGCAAATGATGCACAATCAATATAATAGCAAAAACTATATTTAGGGTATTATCATGGGGTGTTACACGTGGGGCCTCAACCTCTACAAGTATGGACTCCGCGCGTGTTTGTTTGAAGCGGGGCAATCATGTCAGGCGTTGATGGTCTTCCTTCTCCGCACGCTTCTCCTCCTTCCAGTTAACCATACACATGTCATATAATGCTCAGAGCTCGCCAAGTTTGTCATTGTTGATGTCGGTGGGGGCATAGGATCTGGCTCAAAGTCAAAGAGTAAGGGCTCGACAAATCTGGCCTACCCGGGCTCTTCAATGATGATGTGGACGACAACGGTAGCAGGAGGTGGACTAAGGCTTAGCACTGGCTTAGGCTCATGATCCACAAATAAGAGCATCAACGGGCTTCGTCACAACGGCGGGAGTGGGTGCGGCTTCCGACAAGGCTTCAACTGGGACTGTCATTGTTGTCGTTTGTTGTTTAGTGAGGCAACGCCGGTTTGAAGGTGTCAGAGGAAGTGCGTCAACGCCGGTGAGGTGGTATAGAATTGCCATAGCCCCATATATATACCCGGACAATATCAGTCGGCGTCTGGGAAAGATGCTCCGGTAGCCAAACGAGGGTCGCTGCGGGAATCGTGTGCCGGTTCAACGCATGCTTATTGAGAATCCATGCATGATAGCCAAACAAGAGCCGTCGTGGGAATTGTCGTCGGTTCAATGAATGCTCATTGGGAACTCATTACTATTGGAGATATGCCCTAGAGGCAATCATGTATGATGATATTTCCTATGTGTTTATGAATAAAGATAGTCCTTGGACATTATCAATGATGTGTATCAGCAAGTACGTGACTTGTTTGTGGGACTATGCATTGTATGATGACTGTCCTAAAAGGTCCCTAGTCAAAAGGGATGAGTGGATGCGCAGCCGACTAGACTAGCATATGACATGGTCGATGGCTTGGTCTCACTAGCCATGGAGTATTGGATGCTAACCGGATAATATGGACTTAGAAAGGTCTGGTCGGATTCGACGTAGTCGGATCCGAGTCGATATAAGGTCCGAGTCGGACAGACCCAACTATGAGACGCAACGATATGTCATCTGTGAGTCTCTAGTACAACATATGTTCTATGTCCTAAGACCTGAGCTGGCGCATGTACTCGGGATGGTGATGGACCTGCTTTGGGCCGACCAAATGCTACTCCGTAACTGGGTAGTTACAAAGGTAGGTTTCAGGCTTGTCCAGACCCATGCTGCAAGACATGGTCAAGCGAAATGGGATTTGCCCCTCGGATTAGGAGAGATATACTCTGGGGCCCTCATGTGATCCGACCAGGATAAGCATGGCCATGCGACAAGAATTATGAGATAATCCGGATAGTGGTCGGCATCACCGGAATGAGAAAGAGCTTGGGCTAGCACAAGGATGACAGACTCGCCTTGAACCCGACAACATATATCGTGTGGCAAAAGGAATGAAAGTGTGATGTACAGGTTCGCCTAACCAGCTTCATAGTCTGCTTGGTGTTCGGCATGCCTTGCTAGAGGCCGCTACCAACCGTGCAGTTCGGAGGTGATCCGAACTGCGACCAAGCCGGCTTGAACCTAAGGGGTCGCGCGCTTAAGGGAAGGAACCTACGAGGTCGAATCCTAGGACACTGGCGGATGTGATCCGAGTTGTATTCAGATTGTGGCCGAGTAGACTTGTGGGCTTTAGGGCCCGTTGAGCCCGCGACGGACGCCTATATAAAGTGGAGGCGCGGCACATGTTGGGGAACGTAGCAATAATTCAAAATTTTCTACGCATCACCAAGATCAATCTATGGAGAGACTAGCAACGAGAGAGAGAGGGGAGTGCATCTTCATACCCTTGAAGATCGCGATGCGGAAGCGTTACAAGAACACGGTTGGTGGAGTCGTACACGCAGCAATTCAGATCGCGGTCGATTCCGATCTAAGCGCCGAACGGACGGCGCCTCCGCGTTCAACACACGTACAGCCCGGGGACGTCTCCTCCTTGATCCAGCAAGGGGAGATGAGAAGTTGAGGGAAAATTCCAGCAACACGACGCCATGGTGGCGATGGAGCTCGTGGTTCTCCGGCAGGGCTTCGCCAAGCACTACGGAGGAGGAGGAGGAGGAGGTGTTGGAGGAGGGAGAGGGTTGCGCCAGGGGAAGGGTGCGGCTGCCCTCTCTCTCCCTCACTATATATAGGGGGGATGGGGGGAGTAGGAGGCGCCCTAGGGTTTCCCTAGGGGAGGGGCGGCGGCCAGGGGAAACCCTAGATGGGTTTGGGCGCCCCCACCCCCTAGGAAACTTGCCCCCCCAAGCCGGGAGGGGCGGCTGCCCTAGGGGTGGCGCCCCCACCTCTCCAGGTTACGTGAGATGGGGTGGGAGGGGCGCTCAGCCCCTTAGTGGGCTGATGTGCCCCCTCCCCTTGGCCCATAAGGCCCCCCAACGCTTGTCGGGGCCTCCGAAACCCTTTCGGACACGCTGGTCATCACCTGGTACCCCCGGAACAATTCCGGACTCCAATACCCTTCGTCCAATATATCGATCTTCACCTCCGGACTATTCCGGAGCTCCTCGTCATGTCCGGGATCTCATCCGGGACTCCGAACAACCTTTGGTAACCACATACTATTTCCCATAACAACTCTAGCGTCACCGAACCTTAAGTGTGTAGACCCTACGGGTTCGGGAACCATGCAGACATGACCGAGACATTCTCCGGTCAATAACCAACAGCGGGATCTGGATACCCCATGTTGGCTCCCACATGTTCCACGATGATCTCATCGGATGAACCACGATGTCAAGGATTCAAGCAATCCCGTATGCAATTCCCTTTGTCAATCGGTATGTTACTTGCCCGAGATTCGATCGTCGGTATCCCAATACCTCATTCAATCTCGTTACCGGCAAGTCACTTTACTCGTTCCATAATGCATGATCCCGTGACTAACTACTTAGTCACATTGAGCTCATTATGATGATGCATTACCGAGTGGGCCCAGAGATACCTCTCCGTCATACAGAGTGACAAATCCCAGTCTCGATTCGTGCCAACCCAACATACACTTTCGGAGATACCCGTAGTGCACCTTTATAGCCACCCAGTTACGTTGTGACGTTTGGTACACCCAAAGCACTCCTACGGTATCAGGGAGTTACACAATCTCATGGTCTAAGGAAATGATACTTGACATTAGAAAAGCTTTAGCAAACGAACTACACGATCTTGTGCTATGCTTATGATTGGGTCTCGTCCATCACATCATTCTCCTAATGATGTGATCCCGTTATCAATGACATCCAATGTCCATGGTCAGGAAACCACGACCATCGGTTGATCAACGAGCTAGTCAACTAGAGGCTCACTAGGGACATGTTGTGGTCTATGAATTCACACATGTATTACGGTTTCCAGTTAATACAATTATAACAGGAACAATAGACAATTATCATGAACAAGGAAATACAATAATAACCATTTTATTATTGACTCTAAGGCATATTTCCAACAGTCTCCCACTTGCAATAGAGTCAATAATCTAGTTCACATCACTATGTGATTGTAATGAATTCAACACCCATGGGGTTTGATCATATCTCGCTTGTGAGAGAGGTTATTAGTCAACGGGTCTGAATCTTTCAGATCCATGTGTGCTTTACAAATCTCTATGTCATCTCCTAGATGCATCTACCACGCTCTATTTGGAGCTATTCCAAATAATTGTTCTACTATACAATTCCGGTTTACTACTCAGAATAATCCGGACTAGTGTCAAAGTTCGCATCGGCGTAACCCTTTACAACGAACTCTTTTACCACCTCCATAATCGAGAAAAATCCTTAGTCCACTAGTTACTAAGGATATGTTTGACTGCTGTCTTGTTATCCATTCCTGGATCATTCTTGTACCCCTTGACTGACTCATGGCAAGGCACACTTCAGGTGCGGTACACAGCATAGCATTCTGTAGAGCCTATGTCTGAAGCATAGGGGATGACCTTCGTCCATTCTCTCTCTTCTGCCGAGGTCATGTCTTGAGTCTTACTCAATACTCACACCTTATAACACAGCCAAGAACTCCTTCTTTGCCGATCTATTTTGAACTTCTTCAAAATCTTGTCACGGCATGTATTCATTTGAAAGTATTATTGAGCGTTTTTGATCTATCCTTATAGATCTTGATGCTCAATGTTCAAGTAGCTTAATCCAGGTTTTCCATTGAAAAACACCTTTTCAAATACCCTATATGCTTTCTAGAAATTCTATATCATTTCTGATCAACAACATATACTCATCAGAAATTCTATAGTGCTCCCACTCACTTCTTTGGAAATACAAGTTTCTCATAAACTTTGTATAAATCCAAAATCTTTGATCATCTCATCAAAGCGTATATTCCAACTCCGAGATGCTTACTCCAGTCCTTAGAAGGATTGCTGGAGCTTTGCATACTTGCTAGCATCTTTTAGGATTGTCAAAACCTTCTGGTTGTATCAGATACAACCTTTCCTCAAGAAAATCGTTGAGGAAACTATATTTTGACATCCTATCTGCAAGATTTCATAAATAATGCAGTAGCTGCTAATATAATTCTAACAGACTCTTAGCATTGCTACGAGTGAGAAAGTATCATCGTAGTCAACTCCTTGAACTTGTCGGAAAACATCTCAGCGACAAGTCAAGCTTTGTTAATGGTGACACTTACCATCATTGTCTGTCTTCCCTTTTAAAATCCATCTGTACCCAACAGCCTTATGACCATCAAGTAGTTCTTCCAAAGTCTATACTTTTTTTTCATACATGGATCCTCTCTCGGATTTTATGGCCTCAAGCCATTCGTCAGAATCCGGGCCCACCATCGCTTCTTCATAGCTCGTAGGTTCATTGTTGTCTAGCAACATGACCTCTAAGACAGGATTACGTACCACTCTGAAGTAGTACGCATCCTTGTCGACCTACGAGGTTTGGTAGTAACTTGATCTAAAGTTTCATGATCACTATCATTAGCTTCCACTTCAATTGGTGTAGGCGCCATAGGAACAACTTCATGTGCCCTGCTACACACTAGTTGAAGTGATGGTTCAATAACCTCATCAAGTCTCCACCATCCTCCCACTCAATTCTTTCAAGAGAAACTTTTCCTCGAGAAAGGACCCATTTCTGGAAACAATCACTTTTGCTTCCGGATCTGAATTAGGAGGTATACCCAACTGTTTTTGGGTGTCCTATGAAGATGCATTTTATCCGCTTTGGGTTCGAGCTTATCAGGCAAAACTTTTTACATAAGCGTCACAGCCCCAAACTTTTAAGAAATGACAGCTTAGGTTTCTCTAAACTATAGTTCATACGATGTCATCTCAACGGAATTACGTGGTGCCCTATTTAAAGTGAATGCGGTTGTCTTTAATGCCTAACCCATAAACGATAGTGGTAATTCGATAAGAGACATCATGGTATGCACCATATCCAATAGGGTGCATTTATGATGTTCGGACACACCATCACACTATGGTGTTCCAGGCGGTATTAGTTATGAAACAATTTCCACAAGGTCTTAATTGTGTACCAAACTCGTAACTCAGATATTCATCTCTATGATCATATCATAGATATTTGATCCTCTTGCCACGATGATCTTCAACTTCACTCTGAAATTGCTTGAACCTTTCAATAATTCAGACTCGTGTTTCATCAAGTAAATATACTCAGAATCTACTCAAATCATCTGTGAAGTAAGAGCATAACGATATTCACTGCGTGCCTTAGCACTCATTGGATTGCACACATCAAATGTATTACTTCCATCAAATTGCTCTCTTGTTTCATCTCACTGAAAAACGAGGCCTTTCAGTCATCTTGCCCATGTGGTATGATTTCCATGTCTCAAGTGATTCAAAATCAAGTGAGTCCAAACGATCCATCTGTATGGAGTTTCTTCATGCATATATACCAATAGACATGGTTCGCATGTCTCAATCTTTTCAAAAATGAGTGAGTCCAAAGATCCATCAACATGGAGCTTCTTCATGCATTTTATACCAGTATGACTCAAATGGCAGTGCCACAAGTATGTGGTACTATCATTACTATCTTATATCTTTTGGTATGAACATGCGTATCACTACGATCGAGATTCAGTAAACCATTCATTTTAGGTGCAAGACCGTTGAAGGTATTATTCAAATAAACAGAGTAACCATTATTCTCCCTAAATGAATAACCGTATTGCGATAAACATAATCCAATCATGTCTATGCTCAACGCAAACACCAAATAACAATTATTTAGGTTTAACACCAATCTCGATGGTAGAGGGAGCATGCGATGCTTGATCACATCAACCTTGGAAACACTTCCAACACACATCGTCATCTCACCTTTAGCTAGTCTCCGTTTATTCCATAGCTCTTTTATTTTGAGTTACTAACACTTAGCAACCGAACTGGTATCTAATACCCTGGTGCTACTAGGAGTACTAGTAAATTACACATTAATATAATGTATATCCAATATACTTCTATCGACCTTGCCAGCCTTCTCATCTACCAAGTATCTAGGGTAGTTCTGCTTCAGTGACCATTCCCCTCATTACAGAAGCACTTAGTCTCGGGTTTGGGTTCAACCTTGGGTTTCTTCACTAGAGCAGCAACTGATTTGCCATTTCATGAAGTATCTCTTCTTGCCCTTGCCCTTCTTGAAACTAGTGGTTTCACTAACCATCAACAATTGATGCTCCTTCTTGATTTCTACTTTCGCGGCGTCAAACATCGTGAATATTTCAAGGATCATCATATCTATCCCTGATATGTTATAGTTCATCACGAAGCTCTAGCAGCTTGGTGGCAATGACTTTGGAGAAACATCACTATCTCATCTGGAAGATTAACTCCCACTCGATTCAAGTGATTGTTGTACTCAGACAATCTGAGCACATGCTCAACAATTGAGCTTTTCTCCCTTAGTTTGCAGGGTTAAGAAACTTGTCAGAGGTCTCATACCTCTTGACGTGGGCACTAGCCTGAAATCCCAATTTCAGTCCTTGGAACATCTCATATGTTCTGCGACTTTTCAAAAATGTCTTCGGTGCCTCAATTCTAAACCGTTTAACATTACTGAACTATCACGTAGTCATCAAAACGTGTATGTCAGATGTTCGCAACATCCACAGACGATGTTCGAGGTTCAGCACACCGAGCGGTGCATTAAGGACATAAGCCTTCTGCGTAGCAATGAGGACAAGCCTCAGTTTATGGACCTAGTCCGCATAATTGCTACTATCAACTTTCAACTAAATTTTCTCTAGGAACATATCTAAAATAGTAGAACTAAAACTCGAGCTACGACATAATTTGCAAAGACCTTTTGACTATGTTCATGATAATTAAGTTCATCTAATGAAATTATTTAATGAACTCCCACTCAGATAGACATCTAAGTGATACATGATCCAAGTCAACTAGGCCGTGTCCAATCATCACGTGAGACGGACTAGTCATCATCGGTGAACATCTTCATGTTGATCGTATCTACTATACGACTCATGTTTGACCTTTCAGTCTCTTGTGTTCTGAGGCCATGTCTGTACATGCTAGGCTCGTCAAGTCAACCTAAGTGTTTTGCATGTGTAAATCTGGCTTACACCCATTGTATGTGAACGTTAGAATCTATCACACCCGATCATCACGTGGTGCTTCGAAACAACGAACTTTCGCAACGGTGCACGGTTAGGGGGAACACTTTCTTGAAATTTTAATGAGGGATCATCTTATTTATGCTACTGTCGTTCTAAGCAAATAAGATGTAAACATGACAAACATCACATGCAAATCATAAAGTGACATGATATGGCCAATATCATCTTGCGCCTTTGATCTCCATCTTGAGGCACGTCATGATCACCTTCGTCACTGGCATGACACCGTGATCTCCATCATCATGATCTCCATCATCGTGTCTTCATGAAGTTGTCTCGCCAACTAGTACTTCTACTACTATGGCTAACGGTTTAGCAATAAAGTAAAGTAATTACATGGCATTTTCAATGACACGCAGGTCATACAATAAATTAAGACAACTCCTATGGCTCCTGCCGGTTGTCATACTCATCGACATGCAAGTCGTGATTCATATTACAAGAACATGATCAATCTCATACATCACATATGTCATTCATCACATTCTTTTGGCCATATCACATCACATAGCATACCCTGCAAAAACAAGTTAGACGTCCTCTAATTGTTGTTGCATGATTTACGTGGCTGCTATGGGTTTCTAGCAAGAACGTTTCTTACCTACGCAAAAGCCACAACAGTGATATGCCAATTGCTATTTACCCTTCATAAGGACCCTTTTCATCGAATCCGATCCGACTAAAGTGGGAGAGACTGGCACCCGTTAGCCACCTTTATGCAACAAGTGCATGTCAGCCGGTGGAACCTGTCTCACGTAAGCGTACGTGTAAGGTCGGTCCAGGCCGCTTCATCCCACGATGCCGCCGAATCAACATAGGACTAGTAATGGTAAGCAAATTGAACAAACCAACACCCACAACTACTTGTGTTCTACTCGTGCATAGAATCTACGCAATAGACCTAGCACATGATGCCACTGCTGGGGAATGTAGCAATAATTCAAAATTTTCTACGCATCACCATGATCAATCTATGGAGAGACTAGCAACGAGAGAGAGGGGAGTGCATCTTCATACCCTTGAAGATCGCGATGCGGAAGTGTTACAAGAACGCGGTTGGTGGAGTCGTACACGCAGCGATTCAGATCGCGGTCGATTCTGATCTAAGCGCCGAACGGACGGCGCCTCCGCGTTCAACACACGTACAGCCCGGGGACGTCTCCTCCTTCTTGATCCAACAAGGGGAGAGGAGAAGTTGAGGGAAAACTCCAGCAGCACGACGACATGGTGGTGATGGAGCTCGTGGTTCTCCGGCAGGGCTTCGCCAAGCACTACGGAGGAGGAGGAAGTGTTGGAGGAGGGAGAGGGCTGCGCCAGGGGAAGGGTGCAGCTGCCCTCTCTCTCCCTCACTATATATAGGGGGAAGGGGGGAGTAGGAGGCGCCCTAGGGTTTCCCTAGGGGAGGGGTGGCGGCCAAGGGAAACCCTAGATGGGTTTGGGCGCCCCCACCCCCTAGGAAACTTGCCCCCCAAGCTGGGAGGGGCGGCTTCCCTAGGGATGGCGCCCCCACCTCTCCAGGTTACGTGAGATGGGGTCGGAGGGGCGCTCAGCCCCTTAGTGGGCTGATGTGCCCCCTCCCCTTGGCCCATAAGGCCCCCCAACGCTTGCCGAGGCCTCCGAAACCCCATTCGGACACGCTGGTCATCACCTGGTACCCCCGGAACAATTCCGGACTCCAATACCCTTCGTCCAATATACCGATATTCACCTCCGGACCATTCCGGAGCTCCTCGTCATGTTCGGGATTTCATCTGGGACTCCGAACAACCTTCGGTAACCACATACTATTTCCCATAACAACTCTAGCGTCACCGAACCTTAAGTGTGTAGACCCTACGGGTTCGGGAACCATGCAGACATGACCGAGACGTTCTCCGGTCAATAACCAACAGCGGGATCTGGATACCCATGTTGGCTCCCACATGTTCCATGATGATCTCATCGGATGAACCACGATGTCAAGGATTCAAGCAATCCCGTATGCAATTCCCTTTGTCAATCGGTATGTTACTTGCCCGAGATTCGATCGTCGGATCCCAATACCTCGTTCAATCTCGTTACCGGCAAGTCACTTTACTCGTTCCATAATGCATGATCCCGTGACTAACTACTTAGTCACATTGAGCTCATTATGATGATGCATTACCGAGTGGGCCCAGAGATACCTCTCCGTCATACGGAGTGACAAATCCCAGTCTCGATTCGTGCCAACCCAACAGACACTTTCGGAGATACCCGTAGTGCACCTTTATAGCCACCCAGTTACGTTGTGACGTTTGGTACACCCAAAGCACTCCTACGGTATCAGGGAGTTACACGATCTTATGGTCTAAGGAAATGATACTTGACATTAGAAAAGCTTTAGCAAACGAACTACACGATCTTGTGCTATGCTTACGATTGGGTCTTGTCCATCACATCATTCTCCTAATGATGTGATCCCGTTATCAATGACATCCAATGTCCATGGTCAGGAAACCATGACCATCTGTTGATCAACGAGCTAGTCAACTAGAGGCTCACTAGGGACATGTTGTGGTCTATGTATTCACACATGTATTACGGTTTCCAGTTAATACAATTATAGCATGAACAATAGACAATTATCATGAACAAGGAAATACAATAATAACCATTTTATTATTGCCTCTAGGGCATATTTCCAATAGCACACTCATGCAGATTGATCGCTTCGGTGTTGTCACTAGGGTTTGCATGTGTTGTGAATAGACACCTCCACTCGCAGCCAACTATGTGATTGGACCTAGCAGTCTGTCGGACGGTATTCCTCCTACACGCGCAGATACCGTTAGAGGCGGTGCACCTGCACCGCTCTGGCGAACTTGTTCGTGGGATCTGATTGGCTATGTGGGAGATCAGCAAGGAGGTGGCGACTTCGGGAATGTGAGGCGACTCCAGGAACGTGCTGCCTTAACTCTACTTCCGCTGCACGGCACTGCGCATATAGTGGTAAAGAACTGTGATCCATCTCCCGTAGCATGTTCTTGGTTGTTCTGCGCGTAGGAAAATTTTAATTTGCAGTCGACGCACCCTACCGTAGAACCCAACAGTGGTATTAGAGCCACTGCTATAGGATTTGGATTCAGATCGTATGCATATTAGATATGTGGAGGCGGCAGATGAGATCTATCGTCATTTACCAGATCGGCTATGTGCACGGTTGATGAGATCAACTGCACATGGGGATCGATGTGGCTATGTTTTTTGTCAATCGGAATCGATGTGGTCATGACACAACCTACCCCTACCGGTCGGTATCCGCCATCGGGGTTAACAGTGAAACGTAAATCCGAATCGGGTTTGCGATGATCGATGAGATCGGTCAGATCATAAAATTCGGCGTGATCGGAGTTCAGATGTGATCTATGATTTCCGATGGGCCCACCGTGTGTGTAGCGCCGTGTATTTCGTACCTGACACAAACCGGTAGAATGCGATTCTATGCATAACTTTGTTTTGTAGGTTTGATGTGAATAGTACGGCTCATGTGTATGTGATGCATGTGTGTAATTTATACATGGCCTGTGTGTCATGTTTGTCAGCCTGCAGGAGCCAAAGTGTTGTCATTATAATGTATAACGACCCACGTGTCGACTTGTGATTCTCTATGTAAAATTCATTGCTAGTTGTAGTAGTTGGATTATAGAGATTAGGTTGGTGGCTCGGCGTCCCGGCGTGACAAACAAGATGGAGTTCCTAGATGGTCATCGGAGTCAGAGCCGACCTGGAAGAATGTCCATGAAGGAGCCATACTATTTCATAATATGTGTTTATTTGTGATTGTTATGCTTCTTTGTTTCTATGCATGTTAGAATGGTAGAAATATTCCTCATGAATATCAAGAGAATTGCCATCCCCGATGTTGCACCTTCGCACGTCAAGTACGTATAGTAGTGGGCTCATAAAATTGGGGTGCTGCTAGGTGTCCTTGAACTGAAGGGTTCGTGTCGGACACGGACATGCACTGCATCAGGTTAACTTGACAAGGCTATCAAAACGGTTTTGGGCCTTGTGGCAAAGAAGGTTGGGGGCCGGGATATGAGATATCTTCTTGACCGACAGGAGTCGTATAGATATACGATTAGCAAGGGGTTGCTTACCGGATAGGCATTTTGTCTAGCAGTGATGCTAAAGCTCACTAGTCGCATGTTCTAGTCGGATCCTGAATCACTGAGAGTTTGCGGAGGGATGCTGACTTCAGTGGAAATATTTCTGTTTAGGCTAGAATTACTGTACATAAACACATTGCTTAGTGATTGCTTATTTTTCTGTTGTAGATCAATGGCACCACCTGCTCAACCCAACTTTGCATTGAAATCAATTCTGGAAAAGGATAAACTGAATGGAACAAACTTTACCACCTAGTATAGAAATCTGAGAATTGTTCTCAAGCACGATAAAATTGAACATGTTCTAGAGGATCCACTTCTAGAGGAACCTGCCGATAATGCTAATGCCACAACTAAGAATGCCTATCAGAAACTCGTTGATGAATCAATGGAGATAAGTTGTCTGATGCTAGCTTGTATGGAGCCCGATTTGCAACAACATTTCGAAAATATTGAGGCTTACGATATGATCGAGAGTCTCAAGAGCATGTTTCAGACACAGGCTAGGACCGAAAGGTTCAACGTCTGGCGATCCTTGATGGATTGCAAGCTGAATAAAGGTGATCCACTGAGCCCACATGTGATCAAGATGATCGGATATGTGCAAGCTTTTGATCATTTGGGCTTCCCGCTCTTGGATGAGCTGGCTACTGATGTTGTTCTGGTTTCTCTTCCGCCCAGCTATGGGACGTTCATCTCGAACTATCATATGCATGGCATGGATAAGAAGCTCACTGAATTTCATGGGAATCTTAAAGTGGCAGAGCAGGATATTAAGAAAGGCACACATCAAGTGTTGATGGTGCAGAAATCGGCCAAGTTCAAGAAGAGTTGGTCCAAGAAAAAGACTAAGGCAAAGGGCACAGAGATGGTAACCTCCGCCGCTGCGCCGAAGTCTGGACCGAACTCGAAGACCATTTGCTATCATTGCAAGGAGAACGGTTACTAGAAGAGGAACTGTAGCAAGTGGCTTGCAGAGCATGGCAAGAAGGCCAGAAATGCTTCTTCAGGAAAAGGTACACTTGTTGCATATGTTATAGACATGTACCTTGCTGACATACCTAGTAGCTCTTGGGTATTTGATACCGGATCCGTTGTTCATATTTGCAACTCGATGTAGGGGCTGGTAAGAACTAGGCGTGTGGCACAAGGGGAGATTGACATCAAGGTCCGCAACAAAGCAAGAGTTGCTGCGTTTGAGGTCAGCACGATGCAGCTCCAGCTTCCTTCTGGATTTATTTTGGAATTGAATAATTGTTATTACATTCCTACACTTAGTCGGAACATTATTTCTGCCTCATGCTTGATGAGTCAGGGCTATGAATTCAATTTAAAGGACAATGGTTGTTCGTTTTATTTGAATGGTATGTTCCACGGCTATGCACCCATTGTTGATGGGTTATTTATATTAAATTTGGAAACGAAAACTGTATATAATATGAATGTCAAGAGGCATAAGCCTAATGAGATAAATCCGACATACTTCTGGCATTGCCGGCTTGGACACATTAGTCTAAAACGCATGAAGAAGCTCCATGATGATGGGCTCCTAACTTCGTCCGACTTCGGTCATTCGAGACATGTGAATCATGCTTGCTCGGCAAGATGACTAAGTCTCCTTTCACAAAGAGTTGCGAGAGGGCGTTCGAGTTGTTGGAGCTTATACACAGTGATGTGTGTGGTCCAATGAGCACAACTACCAGAGGTGGCTATCAGTACTTCGTGACTTTTACCGACGACTTGAGTAAATATGGATATATCTATTTGATGAGGCACAAGTTAGAAACTTTTGAAAAGTCCAAAGAGTTTCAGAACGAGGTTGAGAATCAGCTCGGCAAGACTATAAAGCTTCTACGATTAGATCGTGGAGGTGAGTACATGAGCCAGGAGTTTGATGATCACTTGAGAAGTCGAGGTATAGTGCCTCAGCTCACACCTCCAGGTACGCCACAGAGAAACGGCGTGTCAGAACGAAGGAATAGGACCTTGTTGGACATGGTCCGGTCTATGATGAGCAAATCGGATTTACCCTTGTCATTCTGGGGATACGCTCTAGAAACTACAGCTTTCACACTTAACAGGGTACCATCAAAATCCGTAAACAAGACACCACATGAGATGTGGACTGGGAAAAGTCCCAATTTGTCTTTTCTAAAGATTTGGGGTTGTGAAGCATTTGTCAAGCGACTTATGTCAGACAAGCTTACACCTAAGTCGGATAAATGCATATTCGTGGGATATCCGAGGGAAACCTTGGGATATAGTTTCTACAACCGGGGAGATAACAAAGTGTTTGTTGCTCGGAACGGGGTTTTCCTTGAGAAAGAGTTTCTTAGTCGGGAGGCCAGTCCAACTCGAAGAAATTCGAGGACCACTCGGGGACGGCTCAGCTGGTGATGAGATCATACCGGAGTCAGTCAGGGAACCCGTAGTGGAAGCGGCACCGGAACCACGGAGGTTGGAGAGATTGCGCAGAGTGCGTGATGTATTGTTGCTAGAAAGCGATGAGCCGGCCACATATGCAGAAGCGATGGTGAGCCCAGATTCCGAGGCATGGCTGAAGGCCATGAGATCTGAGTTAAAGTCCAAGGATGAGAATCAAGTCTGGGACTTGGTTGATCCGCCGCCTGGCGTAACAGCCATTGGTTGCAAATGGGTCTTTAAGAAGAAAACCGATGTGTATGGAAATGTTCAGATCCACAAAGCTCGACTTGTTGCTAAGGGTTATGGACAAGTTCAAGGAATTGACTACGACGAGACATACTCGCCAGTAGCGCTGCTGAAGTCAGTGAGGATCAGACTAGCTATAGCTGCATATTTCGATTACGAGATATGGCAGATGGATGTCAAAACGGCTTTCCATCACGGAAATTTAACCGAGGACGTGTATATGATACAACCCAAGGGTTTTGTTGATCCGACTAGCACTAGTAAGGTATGCAAGCTCAAGAGATCCATTTATGGGTTGAGGCAAGCATCTCAGAGCTGGAATATTCGTTTTGATGAGGTCGTCACTGGTCTCGGTTTCACCAAAAACGAAGAGGACGCTTGTTTATACAAGAAGTTAAGTGGGAGCTCGATAGTGTTTTTGATCTTGTATGTGGATGACATACTTGTAACGTCCAAGATGCGACCCTATCCTAAAGGAACTCGAAGGTCCCACCAAGGATAGAAGCGCATCTTGAAGATGCTTTTGCAAGGTGGATATCATTACATCAACATTACATAATAGTGGGGATACATCCAATACATACAATGTCACATGAATACAACAATACAACATACAAGAACAACATCCGACTACGGATGAATCATAAACAGAAACTCAAACAATATCCACCCTGCTAGCCCAGGCTGCCGACCTGGAACCTATCCCCTGATCGAAGAAGAAGCAGAAGAAGAACTCCAATACAAGCAAACATCGCTCTCGCGTCATGATCATCGCATAAACCTATACCTGCAACTGTTGTTGTAGTAATCTGTGAGCCACGAGGACTCAGCAATCCCATTACCATGGGTATCAAGACTAGCAAAGCTTAATGGGAAAGGAAGGGGTAAAGTGGTGAGGTTGCAGCAGCGGCTAAGCAAGTATGGTGGCTAACATACGCAAATAAGAGCGAGAAGAGAAGCACAGGAACGGTCGTGAAGCTAGCAATGATCAAGAGGTGATCCTGAACTCCTACTTACGTCAAACATAACCCAAAGACCGTGTTCACTTCCCGGACTCCGCCGAAAAGAGACCATCACGGCTACACACACGGTTGATGCGTTTTAATTCGGATCTGGTGTCAAGTTATCTACAACCAGACATTAACAAATTCCCATCTGCCACATAACCGCGGGCACGGCTCTCGAAAGATTATACCCTGCAGGGGTGTCCCAACTTAGCCCATGATAAGCTCTCACGATCAATGAAGGATATACCTTCTCCCAGGAAGACCCGATCAGTCTCGGAATCCCGGTTTACAAGACATTTCGACAATGGTAAAACAAGACCAGCAAGACCGCCCGATGCGCCGACATCCCGATAGGAGCTGCACATATCTCGTTCTCAGGGCAACACCGGATAAGCGAAGCGTACAGGTACCGACGAATCCAAGTTGCCAAGGAATGGTCCCGCACGGTGCTCTAGTTTGGACCAACACTTAGACAAGCATTGGCCCGGGAGGGCTAAAATAAAGATGACCCTCGGGTTGGCCGACCCAAGGGAAAGGTATAGGTGGTGGTGAGGCAAATGGTAAAACCAAGGTTGGGCCTTGCTGGAGGAGTTTTATTCAAAGCGAACTATCAAGGGGGTCCCATAAATCACCCGACCGCGTAAGGAACACAAAATCCGGGAACATAACACCGGTATGACGGAAACTAGGGCGGCAAGAGTGGAACAAAACACCAGGCATAAGGCCGAGCCTTCCACCCTTTACCAAGTATATAGATGCATTAATAATATAAGAGATATTGTGATATCCCAACATAATCCTGTCCATCATGAGGCAATCTTCAACTTCACCTGCAACTAGCAACGCTATAAGAGGGGCTGAGCAAAGCGGTAACATAGCCAAACAATGGTTTGCTAGGAAGGGTGTCAAAGGTTAGAGGTTCATGGCAATTTGGGAGGCTTGAAGAGCAAATGATAGGTAACGCAGCATAGTGATAGAACGAAGCAACTAGCATAGCAATGATAGTAGTGAGATCCAGGGTAGCGGTCATCTTGCCTGAAATCCCGCAAGGAAGAAGAACGAGTCCATGAAGAAGACGAACGGGAGTAGTCGAACGAATCCTCACAACCGCAACATAACCGGAACTAAGAAGCAACACCAGAAAGAAACAAACAACATGGTAAATGCACAAACATAAACATGGCATGATGCACAAACAAGTATGATGTATGTCCGGCTTAATGAGGCATGGCAAGGCATGGCAAAGTGCAACAAGCAATACTATAAGTTAAGTGGAGCTCAATATGCAACGAGTTGCATATTGACAAAACACCACATCAATTATTTAGTTCTCTCTCGGTTATGCTACTCATCAATATTAAATGTTGTTAAACATGGCAAGGGGTGAATCAAAAGTAAACTAACTATTTAGTCAAGTTTAAATGAGGCCGGAACAACAAACAACAATTCCGTAAAATCCTCATATGCAATTTATGAATTAGCTACTGTTCTTCCCTAAACCATATTTTAAAGTTGTTAAACATGAAAATAAAGTGGACCATGTTAAACTAGGCATTTTCCACCCCATTTACATATAAAGAACATTTAAATCCGAGCTACGGTTATTTAGTTATGAAATAAATCATTTTAACATTGCATTTGAGCAAAATAAATGCAAACAGCAATTTAAACATTTTAACATGGATGAATGTGGCATATTATTAATCTACACAAAATTCTAAGCATTTTACATGATTAAATCATTTTAATCCGATGCACGGTTCAAGAGCTATTATATGCATGATGCTTAGGGGTTTTTCTCAGTTAAACACTGAATAATTGCTAAAATCGTCTAGAGGGAAAAAAATGCATCGGGCCGAATCTGAACACAGGCCAACCAGGAACAGGGGGGCAGCTCACCCATGGGCTTCAGCCCGTTCGGTGGAGGCGGCTGAGGCAGTGCGGGCTGGGGGGATCTGGAGGCAGAGGCGCGGTCAACGAAAGCGGGCGCTCGGGCCTTGGCGATTGGCGCGGTCAAAGCGACAGGGACGAGCGGGCGTCCTCTGCTCGACAGGAAGCACAGCCGCGGCGGCATGGCTGCTCATTGGAGACGATGGCAGGGAGGCGGAGACGGCGGATCTGGACAGAGGGGGCCAGATTTGGGGCGCGGATGCAGGTGAAGAAGCTCCAGGCGGAGAAGGTTCCATGGGGCGGCGACGACCGATGCTGTTGCCTGAAGAAAGAAAATACAGAAGAGGATTCAGAGAGGAACACGGGGAGGAAAACAGAGAGATACAGCGGGCATGCGGGAGGAGATGAGGGAACCGACGGGGAGGCGCAGGCAAGGCCGGAGGAGGTCGATGCGGTCCTGCGCGGCTGCTGAAGAGGCTCCGGCGACGCGAGGACTTGACGGGGGGAGCCGGCCTGACGAGGAGGCCGGGGACGGCTCGTTCTGGCCGGAGCCGAGGCGTGGACGAGTCAGGATGGAACTTCAGGTTCGGCGGCCATGGCGTTCCTGATTCAGCAAAAGAGAGGGAGAGAGAGAGAGCAAGCTTAGCGGAGGGAGGAACCAGAGAAGGGAGAGAAAGGAACCAGGAGGAGGCACGGCGAGCAGTTCCTGCTGGTGCTCGGCGACGAGGTTCGCCGGGGCAGAGAAGGAGCTCCTTTCCTTTGGGCTTGAGCGAAGCAGGAAGGAAAAGGCATCGGGAGGGAGAACAGCTCGGCGCGGGGCTGCGGAAGGAGGAGGCGCGGAGAACAAGGGAGGTGGTCGGAGGCTGCGGTTGGTGGATTGGATCGGGATGAGATCCCGAGGAAGGAGAGGAGTGGATGACTGGCGGCGGCGCGATGGGACAAGGGGCTAGATTTTAGGGTTGCTGTGTAGGGGATTGGTCTATATATATAGCACTGGATTTTGGTTTGGGGCTATTTCCTCCCTCCGATCAAAATCGGACAGTCGGAAAAAATAGGTTCGGGAGTGCAATAAATAAAACGAAGATGTTTTATAGATGTTAGGGGATGATTCGAATCCAACGAAGATGACTGAGCGGGTCAGGTTCGGGGCAGGTTCCGGACGCACGCGAGGGGTTCGGTGGTTGTGCCAAGAGGTTGCGTAGGCAGACAAATAAGAGGGGAACGAAACCCGGTTGGTCTGGAATGGTCAACAAAGGCAAAGCGGTCCGAGGAGGTCAACGAGGACAAGGACCTGACAAAATGCACACAGAGGCAAAGAGAGAAAGGGCAACTGCGAACGGTAACGAGTTTTATGAAAAACATGCGGATGCAATGCACATGATGCCATGAGATGAGATGCATGCCATGAATAAAATGCAAAACAAAAGACAAAAACCCAACCACGAAGGAAATATCATATCGCATCTCCGGAAAAGGCAAGAGTTGGAGTTACGAATATGGAACGTTGTATTCGGGGCGTTACAATACTACTGATCGGAAATGATGTTTCGATGTTGAAATCGGTCAAGGAATCATTGAATGGCAAGTTTTCAATGAAAGACCTTGGTGAGGCAGTGTATATTTTAGTCATTACGATCTATAGAGATAGATCGAGGAGGCTGCTCGGCTTAAGACAAAGCACGTACATAGATAAAGTGTTGAAGCGGTTCAACATGAATGAGGCGAAGAAAGGGTTCTTGCCACTCTCACATGGTATAAGGCTAAGCGAGACTCGGAGTCCTTCGACATTTGATGAGCGAAGCAGGATGAGTAGGATTCCTATGCCTCGACAATCGGATCCATCATGTATGCCATCATATGTACAAAGCCTGATGTTGCTTTTGCAATAAGCCTAACAAGCAGATACTAGGCCAACCCAGGTGAGAGTCATTGGGCAGCAGTAAAGACTATTTTGAAGTACCTAAAAAGGACTAAAGAGATGTTCCTAATTTATGGAGGTGAGGAAGAGCTCGTCGTAAGGGGTTACGGCGATGCTAGTTTTCAAACCGACAAAGATGATTGTCGATCACAGTCCGGATTCTTGTACGTCATGAACGGAGGGGCAGTGAGCTGGATGAGTTCCAAGCAAGATACGGTGGCCGATTCTACCACAGAAGTCGAATACATTGTGGCTTGTGAAGCTGCAAAGGAAGGTGTTTGGATCCTGCATTTTCTGGATGATCTTGGTATTTTCCCAGCCTTAGTGAAACCGTTGGACCTTTATTGGGATCATTCTGGTGCCATCACACAAGCCAAAGGAGCCGAGGAATCACCACAAGGCCAGACACATAGATCGGAAATATCATCTGATACGAAAGATCGTAAAGAATGGTGATGTAGAGTTATGCAAAATTCACACAGATGCAAATGTTGCAGATCCATTGACTAAGCCACTTCCACAACCCCAAGCATGAGGGGCACGTTAGAGCTATGGGCATTCGATGTCTATTTGATTGACTCTAGTGCAAGTGGGAGACTATTGGAGATATGCCCTAGAGGCAATCATGTATGATGATATTTCCTATGTGTTTATGAATAAAGATAGTCCTTGAACATTATCAATGATGTGTATCATCAAGTATGTGACTTGTTTGTGGGACTATGCATTGTATGATAACTGTCCTAAAAGGTCCTTAGTCGAAAGGGCTGTGTGGACGTGCAGCCAACTAGACTAGCATATGACACGGTCGATGGCTTGGTCTCACTAGCCATGGAGCATTGGATGCTAACCGGATAATATGGACTTAGAAAGGTCTGGTCGGATTCGACGTAGTCGGATCCGAGTCGAGATAAAGTCCGAGTCGGACAGACAAAACTATGAGACGCAGCGATATGTCATCTGTGAGTCTCTAGTACAACATACGTTCTATGTCCTAAGACCTGAGATGGCGCATGTACCCAGGATGGTGACAGACCTGCTTTGGGTTGACCAAACGCTACTCTGTAATTGGGTAGTTACAAAGGTAGGTTTCAGGCTTGTCCAGACCCATGCTGCGAGACATGGTCGAGCGAGATGGGATTTTCCTCTCCGATTATGAGAGATATACTCTGGGCCCCTCGTGTGATCCGACCAGGATAAGCATGGCCATGCGACAAGGATTATGAGATGATCCGGATAGTGGTCTGCATCACTGGAACGAGAAAGAGGTCGGGCTAGCACAAGGATTACAGACTTTCCTTGATCCCGACAACATATATAATGTGGCAAAAGGAATGAAAGTGTGATGTACAGGTTCGCCTAACCAGCTTCATAGTCTGCTTGGTGTTCGGCATGCCTTGCAAGAGGCCGCTACCAACCGTGCAGTTTGGAGGTGATCGGAACTGCGACCAAGCCGGCTTGAACCTAAGGGGTCGCGCGCTTAAGGGAAGGAATCTACGAGGTCGAATCCGAGGACACTGGTCGGATGTGATCCGAGCTGTATTCGGATTGTGGACGAGTAGACTTGTGGGCTTTAGGGTCCGTTGAGCCCGCGACGGAAGCCTATATAAAGTGGAGGTGCGGCACACTCATGCAGATTGATCGCTTCGGTGCTGTCACTAGGGTTTGCATGTGTTGCGAATAGACACCTCCACTCGCTGCTGACTGTGTGATCAGACCTAGCAGTCCGTCGCACGGTGTTCCTCCTGCATGCGTGGATACCGTTAGAGGCGGTGCACCTGCGCCACTCCGGCGAACTTGTTCGCGGGATCCGATCAGCTACGTGGGAGATCAACAAGGAGGTGACGACTCCGGGAACGTGAGGCGACTCCGGGAGCGCGCTGCCTTAACTCTACTTCCGCTGCACGGCACTGCGCGTCTAGTGGTAATGAATTGTGATCCATCTCCCGTAGCATGTTCTTGGTTGTTCTGTGCATAGGAACATTTTAATTTGCAGTCGACGCACCCTACCGTAGAATCCAATAATTACCAATAATCGATGAAGCATGAATGTGTTCATATTTCTCCGTTTAATTTTTTGTTGTCCATGTGGGAAGAAGATCACATATAGAAAATATACCAATGATCGGCCTTTGAAAAGAGAGGTCAGTGATAACAGGCTACCCCTGACCAGAAATATAGGCAAGCCCATCTGTGTTTTCATATCGTCTGGGGGAGGTGGAAGAACCCCTACCATTGACCAATCGAAACTAGACCGAACAGTGTAAACTGCCTCGGTGAACCAGCTGAGGCTCATCACTAACACATCCTAGATTTACCGGTCAGTGATGACCGTTGACGTGTGTTCAGTGGCCGGTCAGTGATGAGATGTTACGTCGCTCAAGGATGCGGAGTTCCTCGTCCCTGGACTATGAATCGTGTCGCGCGGTGAGGGAAAGGAAGATCTCCTGGCGGTGGAGCAGCGCACCACCCATGAGAGTGATGCAGTGGCTACGGTGAGATTCACTAAGGTGAATCCGCACCCACTAGTAGAAAAAGGCCCATTTGTCCCGGTTCTAGAGGGCCTTTAGTCCCGGTTCTGGAACCGGGACTGAAGGCCCTCCACGTGGCCGCTGTCTGGAGCTCCACCTTTAGTCCCGGTTGATAAAGGTTTTTTTGAATTTTTTTCTAGTTTATTTTTGAAATTTTCTCGATTTTTAAATTTCTGAATTATGTTACAATTTAATCTCTAATCACCACCAATCATCACTGCTTGATTTAACCCTAATCTCTAATCACCCCTCATCATTCCAAATCATCTAACTTCCCGGCCAGTCACCCATCCTCTCACTACTCCAGCCTGAGCACTCTTAACTTCCGGTTTCTATTCCCCCTCATTTCCAAGTCTGCACTTGTTGTTTTCCTGACAATAGTAAGATGTCAATCCTATCAACCCTCAGGAGTTTACCTTGAGCATGAAGTCACACATTTCACTGTTTGAGTTTGAAACTATTATTCTAAAAAACAATAATTATTTAGTAAAACTAATATTTCTTGAATAAGTAGTTTGACCATAGTTCGACCATAATTTGACCATAGTTTGACCACAGTTTGACCAGATTTGACCAAAATTCAAAATACTGAAATAATTATTTAGTAACACTAATATTCTTGAATAATTATTTAGTACCAATAATACTTCTTGAATAAGTAGTTTGACCATAGTTTGACCAGATTTAACCAAAATTAAAATAACTGAAATTTGAGCATAACTTTTTTTCTTTTTAGAATTTGAGGATTCTGAAAATTTGCAAACAAGCCAACGGCCGTCAAAATCGGATGCGGATTTTCGTGCTGATTTTTTTTGATATATTATGTAGGTTTTTTTTACATCGTATGCAAAAGATATGTCCGTTTTACTTTTTCATAACATTTTTTTGCAAAACATGTCCAAATTTAAGTTTTTTAATTTTCCTAACTAATAGATGTAGTAACATAACTACATCTCGAAGGATTTTAATTTTTGAAGTTTTTATCATTTTCTTTTGCTTTTTACAA
>NC_041391.1:188634819-188635698 GCF_002162155.2 Triticum dicoccoides | reverse complement strand
AGTCCCAGTTTGAGACACGAACCGGGACTAAAGGGCATTGCACCCTTTAGTCCCGGTCCGTGCCTCAAACCGGGACTAAAGGTCTAATCTTTAGTCCCGGTTTGAGATACGAACCGGGACTAAAGGGCATCGCACCCTTTAGTCCCGGTTCGTGTCTCAAACCGTGACTAAAGGGCTCATTTGAACCGGGACTAATGCCTTTAGCCGCACGAACCGGGACCAATGCCCCCATGGGTACCGGTTCGTGACTAAACCGGGACTAATGAGCTTATCTGGCCCGAACGAAAGCCCTGTTTTCTACTAGTGACCTCTTGGTAGTGGGGCGCGAATTCTTTGCCAAGAGGGTCGTGAGGCGCAAGAAGGAGGACGAGGTTGGCCCTGACAGGCAATCAAGATTGAGTCCGACAACAACGAAGACGATGTCGAGTTCGTTAGCGATGAATCGTTGCTGGAGCTTTGGAACTGTGTGGACTCCAAGGATGGTGACCATTAGGCCTTGTACAATGCTAGGTGCTTAGGAAGGTGTTTAGAAAAATAAACTGAGTTTTTTCTGAAGCACCAATGCCTATTTCTATAGGAGAGACGCCTAATTAAGCGTCTGCTCTGTACAAATAAGCACCGGTGTTTAAGTAAGCCTGGTTTATTTTTTTCAAGCACTTTGCATTGTACAAGGCTTTAGTGTGTCTCTAGTGTGCTTGTAGTAGGTGAGTCTATCGTAGTATTGCTATTTGAATGTTTATGAAGTTTGAACCTTTCATAGTTCAAAATATCAAAATATGCAGTGATCTTGTTTAAAGTTTGGAAGCTAATTTTAGGGCAATTTCTGGTGCCCTAAAACCTTCTCTCCTACTCTACTTTTTTTACACCAACTTACTTATA
>NC_041391.1:188633168-188634689 GCF_002162155.2 Triticum dicoccoides | reverse complement strand
AACCGTATACATCAACTGTCCGAGATGCTCTTGTGGGCAGCAAAAACAATATAGTGTGGATGCTCTACTTGCTTCTAGATCTCTTCAACACACGGGGGAAGATGGATTCACAGAAGGCATGCAGGGATGCATGCATCCCTTCATGCATGGCCGCATGCATCATGCATGGACTGGACCGATTCAATAGGATGACCACCAATCTTTCGTGCCATTATTTTCGCGTTCTCCTTCTTTCCCCATTTTTCCTCTCCTCTTTTTGGTCCGCCACCCCTACTAGTAGATTGACAAAAAACAAAACAAATATTTCCCTTTGTTCTGATAATCTTTTTTCTGGTAGCTCCGGCGAATTCTGCTCCTCTCTAGTAGAGGATGTGCTCGGGACGCTAGGTTTCAGTTTCTAGATTACCGAAAAAGGGTCTCCTCCCGCTTTATAAATAAAGCACCAACACTTACATCCAAGTAACCGATACAAACGCACGCCACACAACCCAAGGCAAGGAACAAGAATGCCGGGCACCAACACACAACTTCAACGACTACCAAGAATCAATAGAAATGAGCAAAAAGAACCGCTTGTAGCCGACGGAGACCACCAACAAAATGAGAGATCGTCCGGGAAGAAGTGCAACGGACCACGCCGGACCGAGGGTTCCAAGACGATGCCTCCAAGAAGGGCACGACCACGGACCGTCGCCATCGTCCGATCCAAAGATCAGGTTTTCACCCGGAACACGACGGGAGGAGTGAGAGCACCACGACGGAGCCTACAGGGAGGAACACGACATCCGCGGACACCGCCACCGTCGACCCGTGTACGGACAGGTAAGTGATGAACCCCGGTGCCCCACCCTTCCGCTGCATCCCCGGTCGGCCAACCACCTGCAACCATGCCACCCAAGCGGCCGTGGTTGCACGCCCGCATCCGAGTCGCGCAGTCCGCCTACGACCGACGCGACTCCCACCGCCAGGGCCGCCGCCCCGCCACCGGACCACCCCGAGAAGCCCCAAAGGTCACGTCTTGGACAAGATCCATGAGCCCAACCACCTCAGAACCGCCGGCGACCACTGCCTCAAGGGGAACCGAGCCCAGATGGCCGGGGGAAGGGGGAGGAGGAGGAGCCCCCGAGGCCGAATGCCCAGATCCGCAAGAGAGCCCGGCCACCGCCCGCTGCCGAGGAGGAGGGCGCATGGAACCGCCGACCTGCATCCATGAGAGGCCACCGGGGAGGCCTTCCCGCGCCGAGTGCCGCCGTCCAGCCGCAGGGGCCCGGCTGGACAAGGGCCGCCCACCTCCACCGCTGCCGCGCCGCCCCTCCACCTGAGATCCACGGCGAGAAGGGCCGCCCGCGACCCGGTCGCCCGCGACCCGCAGCGCCAGGCGAGGCGCCGAGGCGCTGCTGCGAAGCAGCCACCACCCGCCGGCCTGCACCACCACCATGCCGCCTGTCGCCCGACGCCACGCCGCCGTCGCTGGCCTACTCCAGAGCGCCGCCGCACTGCTACGCCCGGCACGAGCGCAGC